>NC_061112.1:37602561-37605720 GCF_002878395.1 Capsicum annuum | reverse complement strand
ATTTAGCTATATTGCATGATTTCTAGTTCCTTAGGCATTTTATCAACACCTTACATGCACATCTTAAGCATAGGTGAATTCATCAAATTATACATCATGAACAACCAAATTTACATGTTTTCAATTCATATGATATCATGAATTCACAAAAACATACAAAGATTCCATCTTGGGAATCACCCAATATCAACAACATGATCATCAACACCCAACAATATAGAAATCATACTTTATAATAAAAAAGAGGAGAACAATCAAGAATCAATATGGGTATGATCATATCACCACAACCAAGCTTTTGTATTTTAAAGATGGATTCTTGAACTCTATGAATGAATTGAATCCATAGATGAACACTACGCATACCTTAGAAGGAAGATTCTTGATGATTGACGGAGGAATTTCCTTAAAATCGGATCTTCAAGCTTACTTATGCAACCCTAGCTGTTTTTCTCTTTTAGTGCTCTTGGATGATGAGCTTTGAGATGAAAATAGGGTTGCAGTATGTTTAGAAGATATAAATTTCATAGGGTTAAGTTTAGGGACGTGTAAGGAGTATTTAAAGACTTAATTGCTTTTAAAATAACTCAAGACGGAGTGTTTTTGACACCTGGAATTAGCTTAGGAGGCGCCCAAGTAATCGCCTATGCATGGGTTGTGCGGCGCCTAACCAATCGCCTATGCTTGGGTTAGGCGGTGCCTAACCAATCGCCTATGCTTACTGTCTCTCACGAAAATGGGCATAACTTTTCAAAAACTCTTAGCTTGTATTACCTTAAGTGACTCATATGAACTTGCTTAATGCATCATAAGCTATCGTATCACTAGGATATTCATGGTAAGTCATGTACTCAAGTACGAATCACAGGATTAGAAACATGCGGGGTATTACACCTCTTTTGGATTCGCTACCAATAAGAAGAATACAAGGCACAAGGGCGTAATAACATCAAAATAGTAGAAACACAAAAAGAACAAGATGAACAATAGACTAATTTTGGATTCCACATTAAAAGCACAAGCACAAGGTTACAACATCAACACTACTACATGATTACAAAGAAACAAAAGGATAGATAGTTAGACAAATTGAAGGTGTAATATTAACAACCCAAAAGCCTATTCCACTCTTGGGCCTTTAACATCACACACATCAAATACCTAACTCTTACGTTGGCACAAGAGTGACCCCTATCTCCCAAGCATCTAACGTTTCCAAGCTTGAATCCAGACGAGAGATTCCATACTCAAATTGATTTCCCTAGTTACAATTTCGGGTTGGTGATCTTCTCTCCTTAGAGAGAAAATGTTTCAAGTGTTATAAACTCATAATATTCATCAAAATCTCCTAATGAAACCCTACATTATTCTATTTATAGTGTATTACAAATAATAGGTAAAATGACCAAAAGTTCCCTTAGTGAAGGGGCACCCCTCTAGTGTATGTAGTGGACTGATTTGGCCCTTTAAGTATATGTAGTGGACTGTTTTGGTGTCCATTTAGGTGCTCCTTTGCACTTCATTGTACACACCAAACCTTGGGTCTAACGTACACCATCATAAGTCCATCTACATGATCGTACTTGTATCATCCTCCCCTTCTTGAAAAGGATTCAACCTCGAATCCGTACCTTGAAAAATTAACGAGGAAACAAACAAGTACACATCCTCATTGCATGAGGGTTAGGGCTAGCAAAATAAACAATTAGCACTATCATGCCACGGTGGTACACACTTGAAGTACAACCAAGGATCCTTTGTGTTAATTATGAAAAGCCTTTGTACAACATCACAAACAAAAGGGCTCGGATGAACATCAAGAATTAAGGGACAAAAACTGAGGCTACGCCTCTCATATAATATATCTCCAACAACATAATGAATATCATCATATGCATATAGGTAGTGAAAAAAGGCACCAAAGAAACAATTCTCATCTAAAATGTATTCACAAGTAAGAACACACAATGAGAGAAAGGGACATAATAAGCACGTAGGACCTCTCTCCTTCCAACCACTTACCGAGGGAAGGCATTCCATCAAGGGAGTCATACCAATAGGGATAATAAGGAAACTACCATGCAACAATCCAATCCAAGGCAAGTAGTTTGCCCAAGAACTTGGCTTTCCTCTACAAATGATGTGAAGCACGCTCCCGAGAGTGCTACAAGATACTTCAACTTGTCCAACCCTATGAAGGTGACAAGAAGTCTTTAACATCCTTGGACCCTTCCATAAACAAAAATACAACTTGACATCCTCAAGTTGTAGTTCACATAACTTAAATACAAGTGTGTCAAACATGGATGCACGGATATGAGCAACACCCCAAAGAGACAATAACATATTTGCCCTACGGTCCTCGAGTAGACATAAACCACCATTAACATCAAAGGGATAACAATTCAAGTCACCAAATTTGTCAAGCACGGGTAGGGTGTCATGCAAAGGAGTACAAGCAAAATCATTTTTCAAAGATATATCAAGCACATGATTAACCCTATGAGCCAAGAAAACATTAGAATCTTTACAACAACATAGGCTCACGGGTTCACTCCTTTGTCCTTGACCAATATCTTCAAATTCTTCACTCACTTGAGATTCATTAATCACATAACACATATTCTCAAGTGGTGGGAAAGTTTTACACACAAGTTGCTCAACACAATTTTCACATAACGATGTATTTTCATTCAACACAATAGCTTCAACACCAGGTGGACACAAATTGATCTTACTAGAAGAGTAGATTAGGTCATCTATAGGATCAACTAGTGTATCCACTTGCACAACATGTACACCATCCACAAGTGGTAAGGAACCAATATACTCATATGTAGGTAAGATACTACTCACAGTTAATGGCCTATTAGTCACATGTTCATCATTCACATGTACCAAAGTATAAGAGTTAGCTATTTTTCCTTGACATTCATGAGTATGTTCAGCTTTACCTCGGTGTAAAATTCCTTCACAAGTTTGGGCAGCAGCTTCTTTTGGGAAGCTCTCACCGCAAGGTGTTTGGATCTTAGGTTTTGGATTTGTTGGGATAAGTGTGGATTCCAATTGGCGTAGACTTTCAACGTGCCCTTTCATGTCTTTAATATTGTCAGTGATGCGGTCAAATATGGCATCGAGATTGGTGGCAGCCATGGTACC
>NC_061112.1:37544026-37599561 GCF_002878395.1 Capsicum annuum | reverse complement strand
ATGCGGTCAAATATGGCATCGAGATTGGTGGCAGCCATGGTACCTAAAAGAAAAGAGAACAACGAACAACAAAACAAAAAACTTGTTAGATCCAAAATGCCTCACCACACTTTCACTCTCAATTTTTACCTCACACTTGGTTTCACAAGTGTTGAAAGTCGTCTTATACTTTGCGAGTGATTAAGGGTCGAGTCTACTCTTTCCCGAAATAGATTTTTGTTTGAGTAGACTCAAAGAAAATTTATTTACGGACTTGAACCAACAAGATACAACGAATTCACAAATGATAAAAGCACACTACAAATGTAGACACGAACAAATGGACTCTACAACTAACTTACAATCTAGTAGGAGATTACTAGTTTGTTAATTAGTGTTCGAACCAACAAACGGAACTAGGAAACAATAAAATGAAACTAAGAAATTTGAAATTTGAGCTTAAAAATTATTGGTGAACAGTAATAACATGATGTGGCATCCATGTATTGGTTGCGGTTGTTATCAAATTTTATTTTCTAATTCAAATCTTGGTCCAATTGTAATTTGGAATTGGTGGGAATAGGTTAAGGAGAGAAACAAGGCTTGAAATCCTCTTTCAAATTAAAATAGCAGGACTTGACTTTTCTCCTCAAGACATGGTCCTTAAATCATGGAAGGTTGTTGGAAAAGTGGTTGTTAAAGTCCTTGAGTGGTTGGAATTGGTTGTAAAAGTCTTGAGAGGTCTTAAATTTTGGAATTATGTCTTTCAAGACTAACAAAATGCACACTCTCTTTCTTCAACTTCCAAGATCAAACATCCACTTTTTCTTCAACAATAGATGAAGATGTGAAGAACACTAAGAACATATTTTTTTGAATGCTGAAGTTCTAAGGTTCAAGTTGGACCCCAAACATCAACAGTAACTTTCCAAGCTTAAAAATACAACACAATAACCAACATACACATTCAAACCTTGAACCAACAACCCACCACACGTCCAATATTTGAATCCGCAACAACAATACCAACAACAATCACACGGCCAAAGTTTAGGTTCATAACAACAACATTAACAATTAAAGCTTAAATCTAGATTTAGACTTCTTTAGTAGGTGAAAAATCTAACACTAGAAACAACAAAATAAATAAAATGGCTCCTAGATCTAGACTCAAAACAAGAAAAATCTCAGCCAAGATACAACAAGAACACAATTTCGGCCAAGACACAAAAATGGACAGATTTGCTTCTTTTTGGAATTTTCAGAATTCAACTTTTTATTTTTTTAATTTTCTAACAAGTAAGCCCAAGATTGATCTTGTAGGAATAAGATCTAGCCATGCTCTGATGCCAAATGATACAATAAAGACAAGAAAACATGAAACAAACACCAAAATTAGTCCACTAGCCAAGAAATCGAGGACCTCTTTTTGTGACCCCTCTTGGATTCGCAACCAACAAGAAGAATACAAGGCACAAGGGCGTAATAACACCAAAATAGTAGAAACACAAAAAGAACAAGATGAACAATAGACTAATTTTGGATTCCACATTAACAACACAAACACACAGTTACAACATCAACACTACTACACGATTACAAAGAAACAAAATGATAGATAGTTAGACAAATTGAAGGTATAATATTAACAACCTAAAAGCCTATACCACTCTTGGACCTTTAACATCACACACATCAAATACCTAACTCTTACGTTGGCACAAGAGAGACCCCGATCTCCCAAGCATCCAATGTTTCCAAGCTTGAATCCAACACGAGCGATTCTAAATTTAAATTGATTTCCCTAGTTACAATTTCGAGTTGGTGGTCTTCTCTCCTTAGAGAGGAAATGTTTAAAGTTTTATAAACTCATAATATTCATCAAAATCTCCTAATGAAACCCTCCATTATTCTATTTATAGAGTATTACAAATAATAGGTGAAATGACTAAAAGTCCCCTTAGTGAAGGGGCACCCCTCTAGTGTATGTAGTGGATTGATTTGGCCCTTTAAGTATATGTAGTGGACTGTTTTGGTGTCCATTTAGGTGCTCCTTTGCACTTTATTTCACACACCAAGCCTCAAGTCTAACGTACACCCTCATAAGTTCATTTACGTGATTGTACTCGTATCACTCCTTTAGTACCATCCCAGAAACACCGGTCACAGACTTACTCTTACTAGCCCGGGTGTCAGAAATCAAATCAAGAGCATACTTGGCCAACTGATTGAACTTCAAGAAGTACTCCTTAACAGTCATGGAGCCCTGCCTCAATTCATGAACTCCTCAATCTTTGTCTCCCTTATCTCAAGCAGAAAGAACTGGTCCAAGAAGGTATCTTGGAATACTTGCCATGTCATGAGAGCGGCATTCTCACCTCTACCCTTTTTCCATAATACAAACCAATCATAAGCAATGTCCTTCAGTCTATAGGACGCCAACTCAACACTTTCTTCTTTCAAAATATGCATCACATCAGTGATCTTCCTTGCCTCCTCCAAGTATAACTGTGGGTCCTCGCCCGCCTTGGACCGATAGAACTCAGGCGGATTCATCCGCATAAAGTCATGAATCCTAGCCGCAGCTACATCACCACCCTCTTGATTAGAAATTGGGGCCTGGTTATTGGCTCAAACATTTTCAGTGACCGCTTAGGCTAAAGCCTGAAAGGCCACCCTAAATTCAGCATGGGACACCATCTCATTCAAAGGATCAACAGGTGGGGATTGCTCATCATTGTTCCCACGAACATTCTCTTTTCGAAGAGGCATTTTCTAAAAATAAAAGAGCACGGACCATTAGATAAGAGAGACAACTATAGGAACGATAGAATCTGGAAGAAGAAATAACTTTGTCCTAAAATGTCTCCTAGCCTCTTGCTCATAGATGTGGAGCGCTACACACCAATGATCAAGACTCTACTCAATGCGGCTTGTCAGACTCTGTAGGACTCCTTAGAAACCCTAGGCTCTGATACCAAGTTTGTAACAATTCAAAATCACCTCTCGGGACGTCACACGGTGCTTAAGGCTACAAGTAGCCCCAAGATAACCCTTAGAGCCGGTTTCTACCAACAATAGTCAATTTAAGATAAAATAGACTTACACACTCTCATAATCATATCATGTGAAAGGAAATATGGAAAAGATACTCAGTCCATATTTCCATAATATAGAGAAATCTCAACAAGACCACAATACCGAACTCTCGATACATCACAAGTCTGATACTAGTCCGGCAAAATCTCTATGAATCAAAAACTAGAGAGTCATTGGGACAGGTCCTTAATTGACTCAAAATGAGCTGAAGATAAAATATAGTCTCTCAAATACAGAAAATATCTGAAGATCGATCCTCGAACCATAAGGACTCACCACTACAGAAAACGTAGGCAAGTTACTCGAAGAATCATGGATGAGGAGGGACTGAGCACCTGAACCTACATTATAAGACAATGTAGCACATAAATATATATGTGGATCAGTACCCTGGAATTACTAAGTATGCAGGGGTGAATGCATATGTATAAAAATAGTACCGATCTTCTTCAATCAAATTATGTATACAAAATGAGACAACTTACGTGGCTTGAACAAGTATAAAATATAAAGCTCATTAATCATGTAGAATGAGGCATGCAACACAAATCTCATGAGTCATCTCTCTTTAACCTTAAAAATTAGAAATCTTCTCTTATTCTCAATACCCAAAGGCTAAGGGACTTTGAACAATACTTTCAACTCATGCATATGTCTCATGGAGAGTAAAACCTCTTTAATGTGCAACATTTCATAATTATTTAGAACTCATATACTTGGAATTCAGAATCATATAACTTGGAAACATATTTGAAGGTATTTCATTCACCTTAGGAAAATATCTCATTTCAAGCTTTAGGAAAATCATTCTATCTCAAATGGAAAAGTATTCTAGCTCAAGGAAATAACTTATCTCAAAGCTTTATGAAAACTCCTATATCAAGGGAAGATACTTTCATTTAGGAAAATAACCCACCTCAAGGAACCACTTTAATTAGGGAATAGCTTTGCAATTCCACCATTTAGGAAAATAACTCATAGGAAGGGAAAATAAGTATCAAATTTTAAAGTTTAAAAGGGCAAGGGAGATTCTCATAACCAATATAAACCATATAAGCTATATGGAGTCCAATATTTTGTCCTCCTAAGGAGGAGACCCACGTTGGGGAGGAGCTTCATACTTTTGTCAGGGAGTATAACCTAGGTCTAGTGATCACTAAATGAAACTCGGCCTCGAGCCTAATCATAATCATCATAAACTCGGCCTCACGCCCAACCTATAGTGGCACGTAGTTTTAGGGTAAGAAATCATAGTGACTTACCCATTGGTGCTAAGTACTACTCCCTTTAGATTATCTACACTCATCTCATAAAAATGCGTTTTCAGAATAATCTCATGGTTCACCACAAACCCAATAATCAAATCGATAATCTCATATGATGAAGTAGATTTCAAAGCTTTTGGACCATTAGGTCAATTCATTTCTCAATCATCTCAAAATACTCAAATCATGGGTGCTTATATCATAAGAGTTCATAGTTTCACAAGTCTCAAATAGGGCTTACTAACCCATAGTTCAACCTCAAGTTAAAGCTCATCAAAAGCATAATATATAGCATATAGATTCATAAATCACATGGAAATTTGGGAATTTCAGCAATTTATCTTGAAATCTCAATATAGTCATATGCTTCAATATCTCAAAATTGCAAATATTAGCTTCTTAAGGAGTAAAATCATGGGGTTTATACCCAGCTGTAAATTCTCAATAAAACATGTAGAAATCATGCCATTTGACTCTTAATTCATGGGAAATATCAAGATCATACATTCAATAATAATGGGTGAAAAACCCCAATTCAAATTCATGTAAAAACGTCATAGATTTCAGGAAATTCATGATGTAAATAAGCCTTTCAGGCACAAGGGTGAAAAGATTGCCCTTGTTCAAAACCCCACATACTTTGAATTAGAAGCTTTGGATGAACGCTCACTTTTGGAACTCTATTCGTACTCTTGAATGAGGGTTCTTGAGGCCCTTGAATTGGGAACCTTGAATCTTGACTCAATTTAGAAAATCCATGGTGGATTCTTGAGATTCTTGGAAGAGTTTTTGGATACTTATGGTTTTTTATGAGAGAAAACTTGAGAAAAACCTTATAGGATGCTTGCAAATGACTTTGATTTGGTGTTTGCACTGTTTTATAGGCTTGGAAAAAGTCCAAAATGCCCCTTTTAATATCTTTACAAAGCTGAAAAATTGAACTGGGAACCCGATTTAAGGATTCACTGCGATGCGCCACTTATCGCGGTGGCTCACTGGAAATTGACGATTGGCAATATGGGAGTCACCGCGATGCGGAGCCATCACATTTTCGCACTAGTTGGGACTTGGAACCTTAGCGCGACACGCCAATATCTTAAATTTCCACTAGAATTTGATAATTGTCAAATCGACCCTCTCTGCAATGCGCCAAGCACTAAAATGACACAGTTTTATGACTAGGCCTTAAATTAGGCATAACTTCATACCCGGGTATCAAATTTGGGTAAATCTTATATCGACAAAAAGCTTATCAAATTTTCTATGTGATAAAAAGTTGAAATTAAGGAAATTCTATATGGTTAACACAATACTAACTTAGGAGTCACTCCTACATATTTTAGGGCCAAAATTATGCTTCATTCGACACGCTCTAAGGCTCAAACTATGAGGAAACTTTGCGGGGTATTATATTTATCTCTGTGAATTGGGTTGTAACCTATCTCTCAAAATCATCAAGATATGTATGGAAGTCAGTTCGTAACTCAAAAAGTGTATTTCTCTATGTGACCTTCTATCTGGCCTCTGCCTACTCTAATTTGGTCCTAACCCTTGATCTTATCTGCTCATAGAAAGTAGTCATCTCGGTCTCAAAAATACTCAACTAAAAATGAGTGGCCCTCTATCTGTCCACTAAGCTCTACAGAAACTCACTAGACACAGTAATCAAACTTGTAGTAGGAGTTGTAGTAGATGGGCGAGCAGGCTCTAAAGATTCACTAACCGGCTCTAAGGTCGAAGCCAGTGCTGATGAAGATGTAGTTGGTATCCCCTCACCCTGCATATTGGAAACTGGAGCCTCTCTCTACTCCCCTATCTCCATGTCAATACCAGCACCCATATTACCTCCATATGTAATATCAGGCTCTGCGGAAACTATTAGGCCCTTAGTCTGGGCCTTAGGTATTGTGGCTAGCTTTGTAGATCTCCTAGGAAGGGTTGTTTGTGCCAGACCCTTCATACTCTTAAATGAGTTGTAGCTGTAGAACATACCCTCTCATCTATTCTTGGTATCTCAAGTACACCGCCCTCATCCCACAGTCTCTGAATCATGCAAAGAAATAGTAGATTAGTCAACTCCCTGAATGGTCTATCATGGATCTTATGTCGGAGGATAGTTGGGAATCCATAACTTAACAGGACATCATACAAGCAACCAGGTCTACTCCCTCCCAAGTCACCAAATTATCTAAATTAGTGGGGAACAGTCGGTATCTGATCAGTAACCACCAAAACTTAGCCTCAAAGGTCAATGAACCCTTCTTCATCACACCATACCCCTTAATCCGTAGGGTAGCATCACCCAAAGGTGAAAAATATTTAGTTATCCACCTAGCCATATCAACCCTTTCTCGTCTGTGATCAGTTTCCCATATAATATATCGATCACATACGACTCTTAGTCTATAGTCACACTTAGCTTAGATGCAGGAGTAATCTAATCTGGGTTGAAGATGGCTCTGTGGATAGTCTCTACAGAAATATCAACTCTGATCCCTCTCACAAGTGTGTGATCAAGTTGCACCTGCTCCATGCGCCTTATTAATCCTAGCAATCTGCGCAAGGGAATGTCGGTCTAGTCATTCACTCTAACTGATATTGATCAAAAGACACTTGTAACTGTTGTAATCTCGTAGCCCTGATAGATCAATCCTGAGCTCCTCATAGATCAGTCTCTTAGTCCTTCCAATAGTTGAGATATGAATGTCTATATCATAAAATGCCTGCATATCCTCTACACACCACCTCAGAGGTACCTTTGTGGCATGTGTGGGTGCCGGACATAGCCCCTATTGTACTGATGCATCATGGAAAGCCTGCTATGTACCCTCCTCACACTAGGGTATACTTAAATATTGTACATGTATGAAGGTACCCTTGTCAGACTAGGGTACCACTAATGACTTCTCCTGCTCAGCATCCTTAGATGAATCCTAAGACCCCTCTTCAGACTGGAGATCCTGAGCTGCAATCGGTAGAGTAAGATTAGAATCTATCTCTTCATCATTATCATCATAAGGTGGAGGACTGGTGGGGGTGACATCATTGCTGACTTTATCCGTAGTCGAGCTACAACTACCTACATATCCTAGAGCATCTGCCCTCTAGTAACTCTGCGTGTTACCTCTACTGCAGTGTCTCAACATCATTGCATCAAGTACTCTTCCACTGAACCACTAGGCTCTGGAGACTCTACCTATATTCTCAAGGTATTGACCTTCTTATTCTTTGTAGCTTTAGGTATTGTATGTACCTAAAAACCAGTTGTTAGTTTCCAACAAAAATGAGGGATATCAAAAGTTAAAGAAAAACTCAATTCAAAAAGTTCAAATTTTCCCTCAATTTTCACATCCTTATAACCTATTTGAAATCCTAATAAGTCTAATATGCACACACTTATCAAAAATCATGATTTTCAAAGAAAAAAAACATGCTCAACTAGTGATATTACTCTATTCATTCAAGTTTAACTTTCGATGAGTGCCTAACCCTAGATTTTAATTCAAAATAAAGCCCTGCATTATGATTTTAGGCTACTTCAAGGCTCCTACATACAAGCATGATAGAATCTATATATTTTTCAATAGAATACACATTTCAACTTGTTTAAATATAAATAAATCAATATATAACTATTAGGAGCGAAGAAAGTTACCTCTTTTATGATCAACCAGAAGTGAATAGTGAAGAACTCGAGCAAAACCAAAGTTGGAACTTGTTATTAGTGTATTGGGAACAGTTGGTATCTCAAATAAGTGTCAATTTAGACTTTACTCAAGTGTGGGGTTAGTTTATGTTTTAAGAGGGAAGTTTTAATTTAAAGAGAAAAGTGAAGTTTTGAGGATTTGAATGAGTTGGAATAAGTTGAGGATGTTTAAATAAGGATGGGGGATATTTTAAGTCAAATATATGTGTTGGTTGCTCAAAATTTGAATTAAAATTTGGGCCGACAATTGACCTCTCTGTGGTAGCCACTTGTGCCTGCCACATTGGGTGTAAGTGTCACCTGCAACCAGCAAGTGCAGGCACAAATACATGGCCAAAAATTTTGGCCCGCTTTCCTGCAATCTGGACTTGGCGTTTTGATATTTTATAGCTACTTATAGTCCCATCACCTAAGTTTGAGGTCCCAAAAGTATAATTAGATGTCAAATTCCATAACTTTCCATTTTTCATCCTCAAAGTTTTACTTTTCAATTTATTACTTAACTTACCGTATTGGACTTGTGACCATGATGGGTTGGTCACATAATCCCTTACCTAAAAATTGATAAATATAGCATTCTTACCATATTTTGGGCAAGTCCATAAGCTAAAACCTACAAAGAAAAACAAAAAATATATGAACACTAAAATACTGGGTTGCCTCCTACTCAGTGCTTGATTTAACGATGCAGCACGATGTGGCTGTGTTAGTTACTCAGACTTTACCAACAATCCCATAGGTTGTCATGGCATGATGCGGGTATCTTGATTACTTAGAATTTATCAAGATGCCCATAGGAGTATCCTCCAGGGTCATCAATACAATAGATCACCGATACCATCATCATGATGGTAGGCTGCTTCATTGATTTTTGAATGTTGAATGTGGCCTCCTCACCATTGACTCTAAATTTCAAATCTCATTTCTCCATGTCAACCATCACTCTACCAGTGTCCATAAATGATCTCCCCAATATAATGGGCATATCAGTGTCAACCTTACAGTACAAAATGACAAAGTCGGTCAGGAATATGAAATTGTCCACTCTCACAATCACATCAAAAGAGATGCCAATAGGTTTCTTCTTCATGGGGTCAGCCATCAATACCCTCATTGAAGTCGGTTCTGGAGGATTGAAACCCAATTACTTAAAAAAGACCAGCGACATCAAATTAATGATGGCTCTTAGGTCACATAAGGCTCTGGCAAATCGAGATGACCCAATAGTACATGGTATAGTGAATGCTCCTAGGTCATCCTTTTTCTAAGATAAAGAACTTATAGTGACTGCACAACAGTGGTGCAAGCAATCAACATCCTCAATCGTTTCTCCTTTCTTCCTTGTGACCAACTATTTCATAAATTTGGCATATCCAGGCATCTAGTCCAATGCCTCGAGAAGGGGAGTATTCAAGCTCAATTCTTTCAGCATCTTAGTAAATTGCTTGAATTTTTCTTCCTCTTGTTTCTACTTTAGTTGATGAGGAAAAGGTGGGGATGGTCTTGGAATTCGTCTTATTTCCTACTCGAAAACCAAACCCTTACCTCTATCCTTAACAACTACATCATCACCACTTGTTGCCTTTTCTAGTTCCACAACAGGTGTTTCATCATTATCAACGTCTGCAGTAGGCAATGAGGGATCCATAGTAGTAATACCACTCCATGTGGTAATGGCAAGAACATGACTGTTGTTTTTCTGATTTTACATAGTATTGCTCGGAAGGGTACCTGCCTACCTTTGGTTCAGAGTTGATGACATTGCCCGAACTAGTTCTCCAACTGTTTGATAGTAGTTGCATAAAACTTGACCTTTTGGGTCAACCCTGAAATATCAGCCTTAATCTCTTTAAGGCTAATCTCCTAATTTTCTTGACCTTTCACCATCTTAACCAGCATCTCTTCTATTCTCTATTCTACATCTCTTCTGCCAGGCATAATGTACCTATCTCCCTTCTCTCCGTAGTCATCCTTCTTTCTCTAGTACTATCTCTCTCTCTACTATGGTCTCTGTATCTGTCATAGTAGTTTTAACCTTGGTTCCCTTGCCCTTAGGCTTTAAAGTCCGCTAACTAACGATCCAAATAATTTGCTTCCTCCTCTAATTCTAACTCGCAAGCTTTGGAAGCTGAACACTGTATTGCTACTGCATTTACTTCAACGGAAGTCACTGCTGCAAGATGTTTTGCTAGTACCCCTAGATCAGTTCAGAGCAGCATAATTTCTTTTGCTACTGAATCATTAGCTATTTTCTAGTTACAAAAGAAACCAATAGCATATGTTCCAAATCCACTCTCAACGTCCCGAGTTTTCCACCCTCGATTAGTGAGTGAAATCTAATCTAGCATCCAAATCCCCTATCAATGTCCAGAGGTTTCCACCCTTGGTTAGTGAGTAAAATCTAATCTAGCATCTCGGAAGCTGCCTCCCATTGTAGTCTCATAAAAGCTCCTCCAGATGTGGTGTCTTCCATGGCTATAGAGCTGAGGGTTAAGGCTCAGTAAAATATCTTGGGCACCATATTCAGCTTCTTCCTGAACCTAAACTATGTCTCGTACATAGACTCTAACTACAACTGCCTAAAATTATAGATCTCGTCCTTAAGCTATAACATTGACACAATCCGAACT
Source organism: Capsicum annuum (assembly GCF_002878395.1). NCBI lineage: Eukaryota > Viridiplantae > Streptophyta > Magnoliopsida > Solanales > Solanaceae > Capsicum > Capsicum annuum. The sequence continues at coordinate 37,588,882 of NC_061112.1, read as the reverse complement.
ATGGCCTTGTCCTAATGGGCATCTCAAGTCCAACCGGGACCAGAGACCACCCCCGATACCCAACCTAACCAACAAGTACCCTATGTTAGATGAATTCTGAACAATAACAAGATATAAAATCATAAGATATAATAACTTGGGATAGGTCTACTTACTAGACTAACCCAAACAAGTTAATCCATCTAATAACCAACCAACCAAATCAAAAATAATAACCCAATGTATATATATAAATATATCATGACCATTCTATACGCAAGTCCACAGTTGTCCATACAAAGCCTCTAAACCAAACCAAAGAGTATCTAGTCGGGACATGCCCCCGACCATAGCCAAAAACCAAAGTCTATGAAAAGACAAAAGTATGTAAAGTAATACATGACATGAAATATATGCCTTCAAAACTATGAAAGCTCACCACTTCAATCCAACACCGACTGTTCCCGAATCCAATTAATAAACAGGAGGAGTAGTATGGTCGGTTCCTGCATTGCATGGGGATACAACCGCCCAAAGATGGGTTAGCGGGTGAACGCTATCAAGCACTCAAGATAAGGGTAAAATAATTCCAACCTTTAAAACAAAGTAAACCAACCATATGCATTCAAAACCATACGAACATATATACATAACCATGTCGAGAAAGGGAACCGAGTTTAGCATGCCTTTAAAATCATTAACCTGGGTATGTGTAGCTTAACCATCATAATCCACCCACGGGCTATATGGGTCTAGTGTAACCCCCTGAACAGGCCCCGATACATGTAGCGACACGAACCGGAGAAACCATAGGAGTAGGGAATTCCCGAGTACCCTTCGCTCTCTATGATACATATGTACAAGTGTACTTAGGGGATTCCCGTGTACCCCATCAGTATCATAGATGGTCGCCATGACCAATCCTCACGATTATCTATCACACCCCACTATTAATTCCCAATTAAAACCATTTCCACACAACTAAGCCTCTAATTTTATTATTATTAATCAAGGCTATTTTAAGTCGTATCGTCATATCGACTATAGCTTACAATCAATGTCATTAGCCAAACCTTAGAGGATTCCCGTGTACCCCATAGGTTACATTATTAAGTTTACTCTAGGGATTCCCATGTACCCCATAAGTACATCATTATTAGGCTTACTTGGGCGATTCTCGTGTACCACACAAGAATTTCATTATTAAGTTTTGCTTGGGGGATTCCCATGTACCCCACAAGATGTTCATCATTCAAACCAATTTCATTATTTCATTCACTTAGGGGATTCCCGTGTACCCGCAAGATTTTTAATTAAACCATAACCATGACAACCAAAACCTTTCCCTTTAACTCTTCCAAAACCATTTAGACCATTCAAAAACCATCCATACCAATTTAGGGTTCCATTACCAACCATACTATGCAATAGCTTCAATGAAAGTTCAACAATAGAGTAAAAAATTCTTATAGGCATTTTATCAAACATGTTGAGGGCATACCTTTACCAAGACCAAAACCAAAGCATAAACCATCAAGTTTAGGGTTACATATAACCCATTTGTTAAATCATAACCAACAAGCACCCCCATATGTAAACCACCACCAAAAGTATGTGAAAATATAATTTAAACCAAGAGTAAACAATACTCAACAATATGCACCAAAACCCTCAACAAAAACCATTATTTATTATTCAAAATCAATGTTTAAAACTTTCCTTTAGTAGGAACTAAAAATGAGGGAGGAGTACATGCCTTATACAAAAGGATTGACAAAAGAAACTTGACTCTTGAGCCCTTTGAAGAACACTTGTAGAAACCCTAGCCTCTAATCTTCAAGAGAGAGTTAGAGAGATTTTGAGTGTTTTGATCCATATAAAATGAGTTATGAAAGGCCACTAAGGGTTATATAATATGGGTAAATAAGGGTTTTGGGGTAGGAAATATCTGGAATGACCCCGGCTTAAAAACTAAAAACAAGCACGCAGGAGTAGAGGTGGGCATGGTATGGTATGGTACGGTATTTGAAATTTCGGTACGGTAATTTCAGTATTCAGTTTTTTAAAATATTCTACCATTACCATACCATATTAATTTGGTATGGTTCAGTATTTTGACATTTGGTTTCGGTATTTTGCGGTGTGGTAATCGATAACCATAGTTTGTTTAACTTCGACAATATATACTCGTATACTAGAGTATTATTACTTTGACTTTTCAAAAGCACGTCTTAATTGTATCATAAATACATATTAATGATGTAGAAATATTGAAAAAGAAGTACAATCAATTCCTTTTATTAGTCAATTACACCAAAAAGACATTTCAATCAAAATAGAGTAGCGAAAGTTTCAATGTCTAAACATTTTTATACTAATACTAAGTATTATATTTGTGTGTCTCTCTATGTATGTATATATATATATATATATATATATATATAAAAGTTACTTATGTAACTATATATATACTTTGATATGGTATTTGGTATTTTGATATGTCATTTGTAAATATCGAATACCACACTATATACCAAAAAAAATTAAAATGTATACCATATACCATACCAAATACCATAATATCAAAATCACAGTATTAAAAATTTTGGTTTATTATGGTAATTCGGTATATACCATATCGTGCCTACCCCTACGCAGGAGGGTACAACCATCACCACCACCCTTAGCCTATCCTAGGGTACGAGTGATAACCTTACTCGTACCTTACACCTCACCTTGGTCCCCTATACTAACCATTATATGAACACCTAGGGTTAACTCGTACCTCAAGGTACGAGAAGTACCCATAATCCGTACCTTGGGCAGATTCAACTAGACCAAACTTTAGCTATCATATGACTTGGCATCATACACCTCGTATCCTACCATATGACCAGTATGATGCTTAGTCGTATCTTGGACATAAACCAACCCGAACACACTAACTAACATATGAGAGAGGGGACACCAAGTCATACCATAGCATAAGAGTAGTATACCCAAACCGTACCATGTCTAGAATGTTCAAACCCAAGAAATTTTTGCAAAGGCCAAGTTTTAAGGTGTTTCAAACATCTTAGATGGAGGAAAGAATCTATTAGAGAATTGCATCTGCAACTTGTTTAATGTAGTGATAGAGCCTCTTTGCAGTTCCCCTAACCATAAAAATATTTCTCTTGTAAGTGAGAAAGGAACAGCCTCAGTCTAAGTGCTTCCTGATTCACCACTGGATTTGTATAAGAACTGTAGATCCCAATGAAATTGGCAAGGTGCAAATTCTCATCATCTGTAGGCAGACCTGCAAACACACTCTTCAGATTTAGGAGCTGGATCATTGCACTCTTTATGTCAAATTGATGCCTTGTAGAAAGACATAAGGTATAATAGCTAAAGTCTCTGTCGGTTCAACATATCCTAAATCTTCATCATCATCTATATATGGTTGTACATACTGGTATGTTGGGATTACTTGAACACGGGCACCTCCGGCTTTGTTCTGAATTCCACCGAGTGTTGTTTGGTGGTCTGCTTCTTGTATTTGCTCATCTAGCTCTGCCTCCCGAGTTATCCACTAAGCTTCTTCCATTGCCCGCCTCTCATTCAGAGCTTGCACTAAAAGTTGAATCTATTGATCAACAATATCCTGTACTCCTTCAGAAGGAGGGGGAGGTATAACATCATAAACCCCTTCAGGATTATATCTCTTTTCTATTCCACCATCCTCTTAGGTATTTGTAGGATCCTCTTTGGATTCGGATTCACTGAGAGTAAGGGATTGCCTCTACTCCTTATGCTAGGCATACCCCAGAGTATGCCCAACCATGAACAAAAACAAAATAAAAACCCAAAAAATGCAACAACTTTAAATCACAAATCAACACCGTATTCCCCAACAATGGTGCCTTGGTGATGTCCAGGTACAAATCCGCTCAAAAGATAATAAGGTCACTACCAAATACAGTAACCCAACAACAATTAGAGTCAATTCCCAAGGGAATATGTGGACTCATGGCTCTCAGTAGTTGTAATTAGTGCGCGAAACTGGAAAAGTAAATGGGCATTTTGTTTATCAATATCAAACAAGTAACAAATATCAACTTCGGTTGTAATTAGTCGTAAGTGAACACTAGGATTGTGTTCCCCTTAGCTTCTCAACTCTGTATGTTATATTGAACTAACCCTATACTTGCATGTAGAATCGATAAGGTATTTACCTTCTACAGTTTTTTAGACGAGTAGAAGGATCTCACTCTTTACCTTTTGAGTCTTAGGATATCGCCTTACTAACCCTTATCTTTATTCCAGTTAAAAATTAACTTTTGAGTCTCTAGTTATTAGATGAAATTTAACCATCTTATGTTGATAAATCCTAGAAGTGTGGATCGACAGCTAAACCCTAAATTATTGTTGTCTCTATCTTTTCCTAGTCACTACTCCTATTTTGGAGTAAGTAGCACTAATTGACAGTGTACACGAAAGTGTACTTGTTCTACCAAGTACTAAAGTGGCTTTCAAGAAAGCCAAATATCGATCCCACAGGGACTTGTATCGACAACTATCCAATTCTAGTTTAACTATTGAGATAAATTAACCAAGAAGAGTGTTGAATAATTGTAAACTAAAATTAAGTAAACAATGCATAAAATAAAGTACTTGAGACAATCAATGGAGTAAAATCGAGGGTTAAAGCACTTTGAACAATCATACTATGTTATTGAACTTCTTTCATTAACTTTCTTATCTAGATTGTTGATTCATAGGGTCAATTGCATGATCATGGTCTCCCAACCTCTAATCTTTACCTAATTTAGACATTACACCTACATCATTGAGCGGGGATGTAATAATCAAATTAAGTGTTTTAAGCTATCATCCTACATATGAAACAAGTAAGGAATCTAAGTGATAGCCTAAAGGAAGGCTAAAACACAAAATTGACAATAGAAGCTAAAAATCAGCAAACACACAAAAGGAAAAACAACACACATAGAACAAATGAGATGAAGAAGAGATGCATAAAGTAAAGATAGTAGAGAGACCCTTACTTCCACTATGTGATTAACAGAAGAAGATGTATCAAATCTCTAATCACACCTCACTAATGGGAGCTCAAATCACTCTCTTAGGTGACCCAAAGGACTCACACTTTCTCAAGCACACCTTTCTTACCAAATAACCCAATACAAGTGAAAAACCAATTCCAAATGTATTCAAGGTCCAAGTTTTGGTTTTCCTCTCTTAAGGATAAAGAGAAGACTACAATCTAACACTAAGATTACAATCGAAAAAGTCACTCAATTCATTATGTCAAAACTAATAAAAATAGAAGGCTACTTGTCTATTTATACTATTACATAACAAATGTCAAAAACACCCATAATGAAGGGTGCTCCTTTGGAGTGTAAAAAAAAGTCATTAAAAAAAAGAATGCCCTTAATGAACCCCCAAATAGAGGCAACTTTGGAGTGTATTTCAAAGCTCCTCTTCACACTTTAGCATATACACTCCAATAGGTGAACTCATGACACAATCGCAAGCTTCCAACTTAATAAACATTGCTTGAAGACCATGTAACACTTTGGCTTGATTTCTTGTGAAAGGTCTTGTGCTATTGGTGTTTCTCATGCTTGTATCATCCTTTCCATCTTAAAAGGAATTTGCCCTCAAATTCACACCTTGCAAAACCAAAGAGAAGGAAAACAAAAACACATTCCTTAAGGGAGAAGGATTAGCATTAGTACCACAAGTTATATAGACAAGCCAAGGTTTTTCACTTTTGACATACATCCATATATCCTTGGTATTTTTCATGAAAAACTTGGAACAAAGAATATAAAGGAAGTAAATAACTTTAACACCAAAAGGGAATACACATGACCAGAAGTTACTCCACCCACATCCCAAAGGAACTCCGGGATCAAATGGAAGTAGAAGACAAAGGTCTAAGCCGAGAGAAACCATTTCTTTCACTAGTCTATCAGGCCAAGGAGGTACACATTTGAAATACAAACAATAAGTTATGATCATGAAATACTTACTACAAGAATCACAAATGACAATGTTAAGATATACATAAAGGAAAAAGGAATGCAATCCAAAAGACAACTTTCCCCACCCCAATAGTATATCAGGATCAAATGAAAGAAAGAGGCAAGAATTTAAGCCGAGGTTAGCCATTCCTTTTACTAGAGAATCAAACCCACAATCACCCGAGGCATTTCTCACAACTTTGACATACACATGGTTACTATGAATAAGACTAATATCATGACTTTGATCACACAAGTTAAAAGGACCATACTCATTATCTAGATCAATATTACAAGCACCAACATCTACTAGCGAGATTTCAAGCAAATCATCCACATATTCAAGTAGTGAGTTATTCTTAGGAGCACATTGATCATTATAAACAACAAGAGAACGACCAAGAAAAGAAGCATGTACTTCTATACTATGTAAACTCAAATTCACATCACCTTGGCTACTAGTAGTCACATCACAACATTTTAAACTTAAGGGAGTGTAGAGTGTACCAATTTCACCTTGCTTTATACTAGGGCAGCCCACTTGTTTTTCACAATAGCCAACTTGTGTGTGAATACTCTTGTCACTTGGTAATGGAATCTTATTCAAGATATAAGTTCTAGCACTAGTGATACGAGTCAAATGGCTACCTTAGCTTTTGATGACATCTTTGAAGGCCAATACGTAAAGGCTCAAGACTTGATCATCCCGAGAGCATAAGGATATGCAAGGAAGGATCATTTTGAGCATGACTTAAAGCAATCTCAACTGTGAAAGGTTGCTTGGTTTCTTACATTGATGCTAACTCGAGAACCACAAGCCTTGAAGTATGAACCATACTCAGTTTTTGAGAGCATTGAAAAGGCGCCATTCATTCAAGTTATAACATACCTTGGCTGCCCCTTTATTAAGGGTATTTTATACATTACATATGGTGTATTTACACAACATGGCATCCTCTCTCATTAAGGGTAAAGTGGTTTTTTTATTTTTATTTGTAATATATTATAAATAGGCCCCTTTAGTCTTATTTTCACTAATTTTTGGAATAATGAAAGATTAAAACACAAATTCTCTCTCTTGAGAGTAGAACACTTTAGGTAGTCTTAGTTTAGGGCTTGGAAAAGCTAATATTGATCTTTGCTTGGAAACGGTGAATCTTGAGATGAGTTGATTCCCTTGGCAGTCACCGTAAGAGTGTGGTTTGGATTATTACATTCATTAGGGGTTTTTGAGTTTAATACACTCTTTAGTTCTAAATATTGTAATAATCTTGGTCTCACTATCTATCCTTTACTTTTGTTGTTGTTATCCTGTGTAGTGGACTGTTTGAGTCCTTTATTGAATCCAAAACTTGTGTTATTGTTGTTCATATCGTTCATCACATTTTTTAGCTATTTTTGGTGATATATACATCATTGTATCTTGTATTCTTCTTGTTGATAGCGAATCCAAGAGTGGTCTCCAAAAAGATCCTCGGATCCTTAAGATTTATGAACTATTTTGGAGTTATTTCATGTTTCTCTTGTCTTTATTGTATCATTTGGTATCAGATCAAGGCTGTTTGTGTTCCTACACTATCAATCTTGGGTTCTCTTGGGTAAAAATTCAAAAAAAAAAAAACTGAAAACTGAAAACTAAAAAAAAATTCTAGAAAAGTGCAAATCTGTCCATTTTGTGTTCTTGGCCAAAAATTGTGTTGTTGTTATCTTGGCCAAGATTTGTTTGTTGAGTGACTAGATCTAGTGGTGTTCTTCTTTGTTTTGTTATTTCTAGTGTTAGTTTTCTTGTCCACTGACACTTTGAGTCTAGATCTAAACTTGAGCTTGAACTTGTTGAAAGTTATTGTTGTGAACATAAGCTTGGACCATTGTTGTTGACCATTGTTGTGGTGGATTTCTTTGGCCGTGTAGTTTCTACTTGATGTTCTAAACTTGTCCACATGATATCATCGTTACTTGGTGGCTTGAGAACCATTTTGTTGAAGTTGTAGTTGTCTTGGCCAAGTGTTGGAGATATTGTTGTTATGGATTGGAGTTGGCCGTTGGAATTATTGTTGTTTTTGAAGATTGTTGTTATTGTTCTTAGTGTGGTTGTTGTTGTTCTTGAAGTTCTTCACCTTCCTTCATATATTGTTAGAACATAAAATGAATGTTAGATCCTAAAAGGTAAAGGAAAAAGGTGTATGTACTTGTTAGTCTTGAAAGACCCCCAACCACCAAAACACTTTATATCACTTCTCAACAACTTTTCCATGATTTAAGAACCCATGTTTTAAGGAGAAGGACAAGAAAAAGTCAAGTCTTAAAAATTGAAAAAGACCCCAAGACTTATTTTCCCTCCTAAAACAAATTTCACCAATCCAAATTAATTTTTGACCAAGACTTGAACATTTGAGAATAACCACTTGATAAAACCAAACCAATACGTGGCTGCCATATCATCACTGCTACTGTTCACGCAATATTTTCTAGCTTAAAATTTTAGATTCTTAGTTTTATTTTTATTGTCCCTTAGTTTCGTTGTTGGTTCTAATACTAATTAGCAACTAGTAATCACCTACTTAGTTGTAGATTAGTTGTTGAGTTCGTTTCTTTCATGTCTTCATTATTTATATGCTTTTCTTATTTTTTAACTCATCGTAACTTCTTTGTTTCAAGTTCATAAATAGATTTTGTTTTGTGTCTTGAGTCAATCAAACAAGAATCTATTCCGTCTGCCAAGTAGAATTGACATCTTATTGACTACCGGAGTATAAGCAACTTTCCATATTCGCCGCTCCAAATTGTGAGGATCACAAAAGTGAGTGAATACGAGTGTTGGTGAGGAGCTTTTACTACTAATCTTGTTTGTTCATTTTGTAGGTTAAAAAGGTAATATAAGGGTAACATGTCTTCGATAGCTGGGGATTAATGTGACTACAATATGGGAGACTATGATTGTAGTAAGGGTTTTTATGGCTACAAAGTTGAGGGAGATTGCGGAGGCTATGAAAATAGCCATGATTAAAACTTGGGCATATTTGAAAGTTACTGTTTTGAGGGAGAAAATGAGGTGAATAAAGTACCTAATGCTTATGGTGACTTTGGAGATGATATAGGACCTCGTGATGGATCATATGATAACATTGGGGCATGTGAGGAGTCTTATAATTCTCACTCCAAACCAAGATTTGGTGTTAGGTATAACCCTTTCGTTTGAAAAAATTATGAGACATATGATGAGAGTACACGTGAGGAGTGTGAATATTCATATTCTCAACCTTGTAGTACTTCTTATAAATGTTGATATAGTGTGAATGGTTATACTAGCTATAGTGGAGGTTGTCCAATGAGAAGAAGAGGGTATGCATCTCCAAGACCAAGGGGTACTCGTATGCCTTACAATGTTGATCCAAGAAGGAGTGTACACTCTGGAAAGGTGACCATTTGTCGGATACCGGGCTGCCTTGATAGGTACTATAGAAACTACATCATTCCATCCATGGTTGACTACTTGGGTTTGTTTTGCAATCCTTTACTTGTTCTATACTTCTTGGACGGGTTCAAGGTTACCGAGAGGGTAAAAGTTATCTTCTCCCAATATGAATACCATGAGGAGGTGTGGTGCGATATTCTTCCTTTGGCCTACGTTCATGTATACTTAGGTGCCGATTGGTTTGCACAACATCAAGTTCCTAACATGAAAAATTGGCCTAATATTGTAAGAGACCAATGGGGAAATTGCCTCATGACTTACTTGCTGCCCTAGCTGCGAAGAAAAATGCCTACCTACTCCAATCCAAATAATTATGAGAGACAAAAGATTGAGAGGAGTAAGGGAGTGCACGATAGTAATCTGAGAATGGAAAAAGAAGAGGTTGTGTGAAGCGAGTGAGGGGATTACCACCAAACTGTGCTAACATTAGTTATCCTTCTATTTCTAAGGACATTTGTGTAGGTACCACCATGGCAAGCGAAGACGAACAATGTCAAAAGAAAGTTATTGCCCAAGCTTTTAGAGGACCTTCACACCATGACAAATAAGAATCTACTTAAGGACTTCAAGGTAAAATGGCTAACTCTTACACTTTTGTACATGTGAATGATAATTGTGTGGCTAGTATCCCATTGAGTGTGAGTTATAGCTTGCCTATATGTGAGTCTATTGTTTCTTTGCCACTTGATGATGATGTATATGTTGTGAGTGTGGATACACTAGTTGATCCTATTGATGACCGAATCGACTCTTCTTGTAAGATCGATTATGTCCACCTAGTGTTGAAACCATTATGTTGAATGAAAGTACATTATCTTCTAAAATTTGTGTTGATCAACTTATGTGTAAAAATTACCCACCGCTTAAGGATGTGTATAATGTAATTAATGAACCTCAAGTGTGTAATGATATTGAAAATATTGATTAAAGAAATAGGAGTGAACTCGAGAGCTATTCATGGGATAATATTGCACTTGAAATCTCTTTGAAACTTGATATTGATCTTTTAGAGAGTGATGAACGTGTTTGTTTTGAATCTGCCCGTGAAATAGATCATGCTCTCTTTAGGTATAATGTCTTTTTTAAAGATGATATAACCACTCCTAATGAACCTAGTGGTGAAATGGTGGTGTAGCTTGCCTTAGAAGCTATAGCCAACATGCTAACCCACTATGGTGTGACAATATTTCTACTAAAGATGGAAATCACTTCTTGAAAGATGAAAGTACTCTTAAGGTAAGGGATGTGTAGTCTTGGAAACTACTTATCCTTCTACTTTGTGTGATTTTATTGTTGATACTCATGGTGATGATTGTGAAACTAGTAGTGAGTACACACATGAGGGCACCTTAGTAGAAGTTGACTTGAGTGATACCTTTCTCTACTCTCTATTTGCTTTGGATAATATATATGCTATTGTAGAGAGTACGCCATTTAGTTTGGGTAGAGACCACAGGAAAGGGGAGTGTTGTCTAGACCCGTGTCTATGGCCACTCTTCCCGTTTGAACCCGGTGCCAAATATAGATTTTATGATGACGGGGTGCCCAACTTGTTGCTTGGTTTCCAATAAAAGCAAAGTATCATTTTCGGTAAATTCCATAACCAAATCCTTTGTGCATTTTTCATTAATTATTTAATATTTAGTTCAAGGGATCCTTGGTTATATTCTAAATATATGCAACCTTGGAATGTTGAGGTGATTTGTCGTGCTAACCCTAACCCTCATTCCATGAGGATTTTGTATTTGTGTATCCTTTCTTTGGTTTTGCACGATTTGGATTAGAGGTCTAATCCTTTTCAAGATGGGGAGGATGATACGAGTCAAATGGCCACCTTAGCTTTTGATGACATCTTTGAAGGCCAACACGTAAAGGCTCAAGACTTGGTCACCTCGAGAGCACAAGTATACGCAAGGAAGGATCATTTTGAGCATGACTTAAAGCAGTCTCGTGTGTGGAAAGTTGCTTGGTTGCTTACATTGATGCTAAACCGAGAACCACAAGCCTTGAAGTATGAACCATACTCGGTTTTTGAGAGAATTGAAAAGGCGCCATTCATTCAAGTTTAACATACCTTGGCTGCCCCTTCATTAAGGGTATTTTATACATTACATATGGTGTATTTACACACCATGACAACCCCTCTCATTAAGGGAAAAGTGGTCTTTTTATCTTTATTTATAATATATTATAAATAGGCCCCTTTAGTCTTATTTTCACCAGTTTTTGGAAGAATGAAAGATTGAAACACAAATCCTCTCTCTTGAGAGTAGAACACTTTAGGTAGTCTTAGTTTAGGGCTTGGAAAAGCTAATATTGATCTTTTCTTGGAAATGGTGAATCTTAAGGTGAGTTGATTCCCTTGGCAGTCACCATAAGAGTGTGGTTTGGATTATTATATTCATTAGGAGTTTTTGAGTTTAATACACTTTTTAGTTCTTAATATTGTAATAATCTTGGTCTCACTATCTATCCTTTACTTTTGTTGTTTTTATCTTGTGTAGTGGACTGTTTTGTGTCCTTTATTGAATCCGAAACTTGTGTTATTGTTGTTCATCATATTTAGTAGCTGTTTTTTGGGTGATATATACATCATTGTATCTTGTATTCTTCTTGTTTATAGAGAATCCAAGAGTGGTCTCCAAAAAGGTCCTCAGATCCTTAAGATTTGCGGACTGTTTTGGAGTTATTTCATGTTTCTCTTGTCTTTATTGTATCAACTAGATGGACACAAATCATTCTTACAAAAAAAATTGATTTTGTCATCTAAAGGATCAACTAGTTGTTGCATACTCACAACAAGAGTTTGGTCCTTATGCAACCTAACAACACCAAGAGTATCACAAAAGGAAAATTCATACTCTCCTACAATAAGCAATTCCGAAACTAGTCCACCTTGGCCACTACTAGCCATATCACCAATTCAAGTTTCTAGGAGTGTAGAGAATAGCTTTGTTACCTTGTAGATCATGGGAAGTGTGTTTTACCTCTTGTTTAGCATTAGGGCAGCATTCATGCTCCTCATTACAAGGGAATAGTTCAAGTTTTCTCTTTGAACTCACTTCTTCATCACTTGTCCCAAAATGGGGACTTTCGGCCAAGGGCTTTAAGGGAACTTCCTTGGGCTTCTCTTCAGGACTTCTAGGGTATTGAACCTTCACATGAGAAGAGAAAATACTAGGCAAAATGGTAGTATTTGGGTTAGTGAGTAATAAGGATTCTTTGTGGATAAAATCTGCAATCAAGCATTTCTTTCCCTTTCCAACTTCACTACCCATGGTTTCCCTTTTCTTTTCACTTTTTTTTAACATCCTCCTTGTACCTCACCATTAATTTTCTCTCCATATTAAGGCTTAGCCTCACTCTCATTGGGTGATAACTCTCCCATTTCTCCTACTTAGATGGATTGAGTTCGGTTTAGGGAAGTTTGGAAAGGGGGAATCAGATTTGGTTGATGATGGGTTTGGATTTGTGGCATGGGATTTTGTGGAGTGTGGTGTCTTTGGTAAAGAGGATTTGGGAATTGGTGGATTGAAATTTGAAGAGGCTTTGGTGGATATAATATATCAACCCTCTCTTTCATTCTAATCATACCACCTATCAAGGATACCATTTCACTCCTCATAGAATCATATCACCCATTATAGCATCGTGATTATCATCTATTTTTCTGCCCAAGGCCTCAAGCTGAGCCATCAAGGCTCCAATAGCATCATTTACCAAGGGTAGGGAAGTAGTATCTTCGGATTCCATGGAAAATGTACCTAAAAATAGCAAAAAACAGCTAACAAAATAACCTACAAAATGAGCAAACAAGTTAGTTCAAAAGCCTCACTTAACTCACACTCAACCTCACCTCACACTTGGCCTCACAAGTGTTGGGAAATCGGCAATACTTGGCAACTTACTTGAGAGGTGAGAAGCTTTGGTCCGGAATCAATCTTTGTTTGAAATAACTCAAATAAAGTGATGCACGAACTTGAACCAACAAAATACTACGACTTTAAGAAGAGAAAAGCACACAAAAAGTGAAGACACTAACAAACGGACTCTAGACTAATTACCAACCTAGTAGGTACTTACTAGTTAGCTAATTAGTGATAAAACCAACAAATTGAAACTAGAAACAACAATTAGAAACTAGGAAATCTAAATTTGAACTCAATTCGGTTGGTTACCATAGTGATGATGCGGCATCTTGTGGTTAGATGTGACTTTCAAAATTTTCAATTCCCAAATTCTTTTCTCGGTCAAACAACACTTAAGGAGAAGAAGTATTTCGGTTTTGATGGAGAAATATGCAAGTTTGGTGCCTTTTTGAGCTTCAATTTTAATTTGAAATGGATTGGTTCCCTCCTTGTACTTCAATTGTACTTGATTATTCCCTTTGTCTCTTCTTTCTTTTGGATGACAATGAATATGCCAAGGAATATTCTTTCACAAACACCAAGTATTCTCTCTTTATTCTCCTTTTTTGTATCAAACACACTCTTTGAATATTCTTCTTTAGCAAGACTTGATGAACATGGAAGAACAAGATGAATATTTAAGAGTTGACCAAAGTTTGACCCCTAACCAAATGAACTCCAAATTGGGATTTTTTTGTAGATCTATCTAGGTTCCTTAGGCCAAAGTGAACTCAAATATGTAAAAATCAGCCACAAAACTAGTCCAAATCACAATCCCAATTTCGGATCTAGCTTAAAAACTTCAAAAACACCATATCAATAGAGGTTCTTAGCTCAAACTCAACCAAATCTTGTTCCAAGTCTAGACTCCCTAGGTGTTAGAGAACAAGAATCTAACACAAGAAACCAACAAAACACAATAAAATTTAGTAGATCTAACCAACAACTTTTGGATCTACACAAACAACTCAAGACAACGCCAATTTTTTTTAGATTTTCAAATTCTTTGGACTCTTTTTTGTTGAGATTTTCTTAACAAGAACACTAAGACCAAGATTTAGGGATGTTAAAAACAACCCTAAACAAGGCTTTGATACCAAATGATAGCCTAAAGGAAGGCTAAAACACAAAATTGACAACAGAAGCTAAAAATTAGCAAACACACAAAAGGAAAAACAACACACATAGAACAAAAGAGATGAAGAAGAGATGCATAAAGTAAAGATAGTAGAGAGATCCTTACTTCCACTATGTGATTAACAAAAGGAGATGTATCAAATATCTAATCACACCTCACTAATGGGAGCTCAAATCACTCTCTTAGGTGACCCAAAGGACTCACACTTTCTCAAGCACACCTTTCTTGCCAAATAACCCAATACAAGTGAAAAACCAATTCCAAATGTATTCAAGGTCCAAGTTTCGGTTTTTCTCTCTTAAGGAGAAGGAGAAGACTACAATCTAACACTAAGATTACAATCTTAAAAGTTACTCAATTCATTATGTCAAAACTAATAAAAATAGAAGGCTACTTGTGTATTTATACTATTACATAACAAATGTCAAAAATACCCTTAATGAAGGGTGCTCCTTTGGAGTGTATTTCAAAGCTCCTCTTCACACTTTAGCATATACACTCCAATAGGTGAACTCATGACACAATCGCAAGCTTCCAACTTAATAAACATTGCTTTAAGACCATGTAACACTTTAGCTTGACTCCTTGTGAAAGGTCTTGTGCTATTGATGCTTCTCATGCTTGTATCACTAAGTACATCCCTGTCCAAGACATTAATTTGAACTCCTTATTTTATAAAAGAACACAAACCCTACTTTGTTTATTCCTACATTATATCTCCCTATTTCACAAGGTTGACAAAATACGTATTTTATGGGTGATCAATCCATAAAATAAGTAAAACAAGAATAAACAAACAACCAAATATGATAAGCAAATCCAACAAAATTAATTCAAAATAATAGTACTCATTTTCATTGCTTTAACCCCGAAAAGAGGGTTTTTAACAGATAATATTCATAATCACGATCCAAATAATTGAATACATGATATGATAATTAAATACTAATTCAAGAATGATAAAAGGTAAAAATTGTGCATCATCCTCCCCAAATACGTCCACGACGTCACTATGTGCCTTCCAATTCTCCTAGCCGTCCACCACTGCTTTAATATGTCCAAGACACGTATGTGTATATATTACTTTAATCCCAATCTTTGAGGGATTTAATAAGATGCACAGAATCCAAGATATTCCTATATTGAACAAGATTCCCATAATTGGAAATATACCTAACCAAACCGTGTATAAGTGGGATTATTGTGCAATATGGGAGCGGTGGAAATAGAGCATGCATCGCATACAGTAGTGCATAGAAATGGAGGGTGCGACGCATGCTCATCAAGCGCACCCACTAGAATTATGTCTTCTTTAATTTTCTAAGGCGTTGGAGCACTGAACTGGAGCATGCGTCGCACGTTCATCGCGTGCGCACACTGGAAGTTGCGTCCAAAATTTTGATTAAGTCTTTATCGTCCCATCTTTGATCCCTTATCTTGTGGTGTATTTCCCATGGATTTCCAGCATTTATATCATCATTATATCACTAATGAATTAGAGTTCATAACAACACAAAATTCTCAAAGACAAATCAAAACAAGAGCTAAGATAAGGCTAATTTGCAATGATTTTCAACTTTATGTTTCTACTCTTGACTTATTCAAATTTAACTTGGTACCTTAAAAACAAGTTATTTCACTCATAATTACATATTTAAACCATTTGGAACAAATAAACACATTAGAATCAAATGAAACAAACTAGACACGCAACTAGCTTAAGCTAGTAAAATTAGTTTTCTCGTTTAAACTCTAAATGACTCAATTAAGTACAAACTTGTTTGTAAAACACTTTGAACATTGTAATCACACACTTGGAAACTTATATGTCTATTTATATCAATATGAACACTTTAAGCACATGAATTGCTCCCAAATCAAGGCTAAATAAGCTAGAATAGTAACACTAGAGTGCATAAATACACCCAACATTACTAATCTAGGCGGGATCCTAATATGTGCAGCCGTTAATAAAACTATTATATTGAAGATAAAGAAATACATGTGTCACGCCTCAAATTCCATTGAGGAAAACAGTCACCCATTTTGGGAGAACCAACTTTTAACCATGTACTTTTCATGCATGTAATTATGACATTCAAAGCTTCTGCTAGTATGGATATGATGCATTGATAAAATAAACCACGTAAGTAAGTCCAAACCTACATATAAAAGACTTGGCTGTTGGGGCCACAACGTTAAAAGAACACAATACTACCACACTAACTTCAAATAGTCTGCAAAGCCTCTAAAAGACATATGGACACTTAGTTAAGGTCGGGAAAAACCCCCACCTTGCTCATAACTACTACACAATACCAAAATATATAACAGACTCAGAAAGCTCCGAATCAACTTGGAGCTCACCAATAGCAACTGGATGTCCTGTGCTCCTACTGGGGTGGTCTACTAGCTGGAGTACCTGTACCTGCGGCATGAAACATAGTCTCCCCCACGAAGGGTGTCAATACAAAGAGTGCACTGAGTATGTATGACATGAAGTGACTATAAATAAGACAAGATCTCAACAAAATCAGTTATCAATATATAACTATAAAGATAAGGATAGAATGCCAACTTTGCTTATGCTTATGGGATCATGTACATTACATCCTTTACTTTGCTTTATTTTTCTTTACTTTATAAGATAATAAGGTATAACACAAATGACCAGCTGATCAATGGTAAAAGAGGATGACCCATGTTAGGCATTTTAACCCCTGGGATACGTTCCTCATAAGTACACAAATCAGGATCGGCCCATGCTAGGCTTTCCTTTCTCCCCTGGGATACCACCTGTAATATTGGGATCGACCCATGCTAGGTATTTCTTCCACCTCTGGGATACCACCCAAAATATATAGACTCACTTCAGATCATTCTTTTCATCTTTAAAGTTGTTGTTTTGGTGGTGATGTATTATATTTGGAACTTTGGACCAGTAGCGAAAGGTATGCAACTATGCACTAGATGCAGTATCAATGAGGTCGAATACAACAATAATAGAAATATAACATATAGGAGCTTAGCTAATATCATGGGTTATGGTAACTAAGAGAACAACTCATAAGGCTTATTTCTGAAAGAACCCATATTATACTAGTATTTAGAAAGGAAATGGACAGATTTAGAAACAAACATATCTTTAGGTACTTTAACAACCTGACAAGTTAGAATAAGGTTGTTAACCACCTTGGGGGTTGTATGCTGTAATTATGTATAACTTGAAAGGAAGAATGCTTAGGAAGCTTACTTTGTAACAAAGGAGTTAGATTCATGACAAAGAGTATAGGATCGATGAACCATACATACCTTGCTGAACAACTGATCACACTTTCACTTAACATCTTCCCTTTTAGATTACTAATATACAATAGCATAAGACTAGTATTAGTAGCTAATTAACATATTCACGCCATTTAAACTTACTAAAATAGTAACCGAGCAGTAATCCACAATCAACTAATCCAAGGGTGTTCTCTCAACCTCGTTCTTCTCTAATTACATTCACACGTGATGTAACTTCTTATAAGATCCCCTTAATAATTTCATCTTTATTGTACTCTCAAAACAATATATCAAGTGATGTAGGCATTAAACTTATGCGACATTCAATTTGGTGGTGTACCATAATACTCTTCTTCTACCTTTCAATGGAAATTATTCACACTATTCCCCCAACGTCAACCAAGCAGCCTCCAACATACATATATAAAATAGCTCCAAAAAAAGCCCCAAATACCCTTTAATATGGCAACGAAAAATTGAACTTACCATCCCTTGAGTTCTTCACAACAACATATACACAATCCTCAACTAACACATGTATATAGGAAAAGGGCAAAAATGGACAGTAGCCATGTAATACCCTATATGTTTCTAAGCTAGGAAGTGAATAAGTATTCCTACATATGAAATCTCCAATCCTATGATTCATACTTGAGTACATGACTTACAATAAATATTCTAGTGATAGGATAGCTTATGATGCATTAAGCATGTTCATATGAGTCACTTAAGGTAATACAAGCTAAGAGTTTTTGAATCCATCAAGTTTTAGTGTTTGATTTTGCAAGGGTCATCTTTGAATGAGTATAAATCAATGTTAATGTGGTATTTTGGCTAATTTATACCCACCAAATTTTAGAGAATTGAATTAACTTTCCAATGATACAAATTTCTCCTTAATCCAATACCCGAGCAAAAAGTTATGCCTATTTTTGTGAGAGACAGTAAGGATAGGCGATTGGTTAGGTGCCGCTCAACCCAAACATAGGCGATTGGTTAGGCGCCACCCAACCTAGCTTAGGCAATCACTTGGGTGACGCCTAAGTCATTTCCAGGTGCCAAAAATACTCTGTTTTGAGTTATTTTAAGGGTAATTAAGTCTTTTAACACTCCTTACACGTCCCTAAACTTAACCCTATGAAATATATAGCTTATAAACATATTACAATCCTATTATCATCTCAAAGCTCATCATCCAAGAGCACTAAAAGAGAAAAACAACTAGGGTTGAATAACTAAGCTTGAAGATCCGTTTTCAAGGAAATTCCTCCGTCAATCATCAAGAATCTTCCTTCTAAGGTATGTGTGAGTTGATTCATGGGACTCCTTTCATCCATGAAGCTCAAGAACCATCTTCTAAATTTTGTATTATGATTTTTATGTTGTTGTTGGTTTATGTTCATGTGGTTGGAGTTTGATGATGCCTAAGATGGGATCTTTATATGTTTTGTGTGAGGATATGGTGGTATTTAACGAATAAACATGTAAAATTGGTGGTTGAATATTTGAAATATTGATGAATCCACCTATGCCTAAGATGTGCATGTAAGGTGTTTGTGGAAATACCTAAGGGAATAGAAATCATGCTTTTATGACATAATAAGCCCTAAATGACTATTCCATGTTCTAAGTCTATGTTCAACGTGATCCCCATGCTATTGTCTTGAATTGAAGATATTATATGAGATGCTCATGATATTGTTTTGATATGGAATGACCATGTTATTGAGGCCATGCAAGTATATACATGTGTGCATTCCCGTTCATGTGATAGTTTGTTGAGAATCATTCTTATTATGAAATCCTTACTTATGATATTGTGAATTGTGGACTCAAATCTTGTGATCAAGTCATGTCATGTGTGTCAGTTTCCTCCTATCGAGTCCTGGGGGTATTCGTACCCAAAAACTATAGTTGTGTGCCTAGAGCCATGTCATGTTTCACGATATCTGAACTCAAGCTATGATTCCATAGACTTCAGTCAGTCATGTGACTCAGGAAAACCTCATGATCTTAGTCAGTTGTCAGATATTAGTAACATTCCGCCAGTCAATGGAATTCAGTAAGATTAAGCCATGCACCATCAGTTATTCATGTCCAGTCCCTCTAGATGGGAGTAGAGGTTAGCACCAAGTAAACCCAAGGATGGGAACTCACCCGCCAGTTCAGGGTGTGATTCTTAGTAGTCATCTTTGTGTTCCAGAACTACATAGCCAGCATAGGTTGAGACATCTTAACCCATCAGATTAGGGTTGATGAGGTGGCTTAACCCATCAGTTTAGTGTTCCCACCGTTCTCATTAAGTACCCGCCAGATAAGGGTCACTCATAGGCTGTCCTTACCCGTGGCACGGTATTGACACCCCTCTAGTCGGGGCAGAAATTGGACCCTAGCTTAGCCATAATGGTATATATGGGTCATGTCGATTAAACACTATTTCCCACAGTTTCAGTATCAGTCTCAGTAAAAGAACTCAAGGCGTTCTTTAGATTTCAATATATACAGGACTGTCATATATAGTCATCCATGTTATCAGTTTCAGTATCAGTCATGACAGTTATCAGTAAAGTATGTATTAGCTTACAGGTCATGCTATCACGTATTCACGGTCCTAGTTTCTATATATGTGTGTTTGCACTCCCACGTTCATATTAGTCAGTCAGTGTTATTCATGCATGAAATCCTTTATGTTCAGCCTACCTTCCTCGTATACTTAGTACTCCATTAGTACTGACGCATTTGCACTATGGTGCTTTCTTTTCATGTTACACCATAGGTTCCGAGACACGAGCTCTAGCCCAACAGTAGCGGTAGCATTCCATTCGCAGAGACACAGTGAGTCCTCATTGATTCGAGGATAGTATGATTTGATTCATTTATTTATTTCTTCAGTTCAGTTTTACGGAGTTAGTTGGAGACATGTTCCTTAAACTCCTTATTTAGATAGTTTAGAGGCTTTCAGATTTATGTTCAGATTGAGTTATTTTGGGTATTTTCACCCACATAATTGTATTCAGTTGAACCTTATGGCCTTACAGTTCTATGTATTCTGTATTATTATATCATGATTTGTAGTATGCAGGTACAGATATCAGTCATGGGTTAGCTTGTGGTCCCTCGGGGTCATGAGCACTGTGTAGCATTTTGGTTTAGTGAATCGGGGTGTTACAAGCCATACCTTAATTTCGGTGGTAGTTTGTTCCCTTAAGGTATATCTCTTCAATAGCTTGATCCCTTTACTCACAAACCAAAAGTGAAGAGAAAAATCTCTTAATAATCAAGGACAAAGGGACTGCCAAACTTAAAAAGGGATATCTTATAGTTTAATCATGGAGAATATAATCCTTATAGTATTTTTAAGATGTGCTCATGATTTTTTCACTTACCATTAACTTGGAAGGAAGGTTTCCAAAGAACCCTAGTGAAATTTTAGGGCTGCTGCATAGAGAGAAAATCTTGAAACCTGTGTTTTTTTTGGCTAGTTAAAATGAGCTATAAGGGCTGGTTTTAATCCATTTAAAAAGAGCTGCTCTTGGCCGACTTTCTTGGTCATTTTTGGGCCATAATTTATCAAGTAGGTGATGCACCTACTTGCCCATTATATTTGGCCTTTGTGGATTAAAAATTATTGGGCCTTGGCTGTCCATTCTCCTTCTTTTGTCATATTTAATTTGGGCCAGAATTAACTTAAGTAGGTGGTAGTGTATTTGGCCCAATAAGCTGGTCAAGGGATCCTTAATAGGTGATGTACCTACTTAGTTTTTAAGTTGGTCAAAAGGTCAAAGTAGGTGATTCACCTACTAGCTTAAAATAAGTTAAGCAAGCACCTCAATATTTTGTTCCATTTTAAGATCAAAATGCTTATAGTTAAACTTAAAACTTGGTCACTTCATCCTTTAGATTCAAATACCTACTTAAGGGCCCAAGTTTATATGCTCTCATCGAAGGTAACTTAATCATACCACATTTCAGTACATGTGGGAACTCCTCCAAACCTATCTTATCATCACCAATCACATAGGATATCCGATCCCATTACCTACCCTATAAGTCCATATCAAGTGCCACATAAGTAGAACTAGTACACGCGAAATATAGGGTGTTACATTCTACCCCCCTTAGAAACATTCATCCTCGAATGCTAGCATAACTAGCTAGCCTAAACGAATATAAGACTAAGTTTAAACTCATTGTTATCCATATAACACTTGTGTATTTATAATTACTTGTTTATGCCCCAAATCAGCATCCTTGGACCAAGTCATTAGATTCAAATAAATAAGGGTACTTTGACCATATTGCTTCTTCGGCTTCCCATGTGATTTCTTCTACTTGCGGGCTCCCCCAAAGCACTTTTACTGAGGCTACTTCTTTATTTCTTAACTTCTTAACTTGCCGATCTAGTATAGCAGTAGGCACTTCTTCATACGTGAGTTCTTCCGTAACCTGCACATCTTTAGTAGGAGTAATATGAGATGGATCTCCTATGCACTTGCGGAGCATTGAGACATGAAACACCGGATACACCATTGAAATCTCTTGGGGTAGGTCTAACTCATATGCCATTTGGACAAATTTTTGAATAATTTTATATGGCCTTATGTAGCGGGGACTTAGTTTTCCCTTTTTACCAAACCTCATTACCCCTTTCATTGGAGATACCTTCAAGAACACCCAATCTCCTATAGAAAACTCTAACTCTCTTCTTCTAGTTTCCGCATATGATTTATGTCGGTTTTGAGCTGTTTCTAATCGTTGTTGTGTCACTTTAACTTTTTCTATAGCTTGATGAACAAAGTCTGGCCCAAATAAGGTAGTTTCACCTACTTCAAACCACCCAATTGGTGATATACACTTTTTTTCATATAAAGCTTCATAAGGCACCATTTTGATACTCGAGTGATAACTATTATTTTATGCAAACTCAATTAGTGGCAAATGATCATCCCAACTACCTTTGAAGTCCAATACACAAGCACACAACATATCCTCTAATGTTTGGATTGTACGTTCCGCCTGGCCATCCGTTTGAGGGTGAAAAGTTGTGCTTAAACTCACTTACATTCCCAAACTCTTCTGGAATGACCTCGAAAAATGTGTGGTAAATTGAGCTCCCCTATCAGATATAATAGAGATTAAGACTCCATGCAGCCTAACTATCTCTTTAATATATAATTTTGCATACTCTTCAGTTGTGTACATAGTCTTAACCGGTAGAAAGTGTGCTGATTTGGTGAGTCTATCAGATATTACCCATATAGAATCAAACTTTTGAGACGAGCGAGGTAGACCAGTGATGAAATCCATGTTGATCATATCCCACTTCAAAGTTGGGAGCTCCATAAGCTGTATATAACCTCCTGGCTTTTGGTTCTCCACTTTAACTTGTTGACAATTTGGATATTCAGCTACAAATTCTGCAATGTTTTTCTTCATGTCGCCCCACCAATACGCCTCTTTCAAGTCGTGATACATTTTACTTGAACCAGGATGGATAGAATATCTTGAATGATGTGCCTCCGTCATAATCTAGTTTCTTAGCCCATCTATATTAGGTACACATAATCTATTTTGGCATCGAAGTATTCCCTCTTCTGTAAGCTCAAATATTTTTACTACACCTTGTTGTACATTTTCCTTAAGCTGTAAAAGAATAGGATCTATGTATTGTTTCACTTTAACTTCGGCTACTAATGAGGATTCTGCTGCATTTCGCACAATAATGCCTTTATCTGAAGATTCAATAAGGCGAACCCCTAAGCTAGCTAATTGGTGTAGATCCCTAGCTATCCCTTGACTTTCCATGGGCTACCTATAATAACTTTCCATCGCCTTACGATTTAGTGCATCGGCTACCACATTTGTTTTGCCCGAATGATATAAGATATCAACATCATAGTCTTTTAACAACTAAAGCCATCTTCGTTGCCTCAAGTTTAGGTCCCTCTGGTTAAAAAGGTACTGCAAACTCTTGTGGTCGATATATATATCATGTACCCCATACAAATAGTGGTGCCATATTTGTAAAGCAAATATAATTGCTGCTAGCTCAAGATTATATGTTGTATAATTCTTCTCATGTGGCCGCAATTGTCTTGAGGCGTAAGCTATTACTTTACCATATTGCATCAAAACACATCCTAAGCCAACTCCTGAAGCATCACAATATACCGCATAGCCTTTTGTGCCATCCGAAAGTACCAATATGGGTGTAGAAGTCAACTTATTCTTCAAATCTTGAAAACTCCTTTCACACATTTCATCCCATTGAAACTTAGCTTCTTTATGTGTTAACTTTGTTAAAGGTGCAGAAATAGAATAAAACCCCTCAACGAACTTTCTATAATAACCTGCCAAGCCTAGGAAACTACGAACCTCGGTAGGCGTCATGGGTCTTGGCTAGTTCTTCACTGCTTCTATCTTTTGAGAATCAACTCTTATTCCTTCATCGGATACAATATGACCCAAGAATGCTACCGATTTTAACCAAAACTCACATTTGGAGAACTTTGGATACAAGTTACTATCGCGAAGGATTTGTAACACCTGTCGTAAATGATCAGCATGGTCTTCTTCTAATCTTGAATACACCAGAATATCATCTATAAATACGATAACAAATATATCCAAGAATAGCTTAAACACTTTATCCATCAAATCCATGAAATTTGTTGGTGCATTAGTTAGCCCAAATGACATAACTAAAAACACAAAATGACCATATCGCGTTCGAAAAGCCGTTTTAGGTATGTCTTTCTCCTTCACTCTCAGTTGGTGATAACCTGACCTCAAGTCGATCTTTGAGAAACACTTAGCACCTTGTAACTGATCAAACAAATCATCAATTCTAGGAAGGGGATATTTGTTCTTAATTTTCACCTTATTTAATTGTCGATAATCAATACACATTCTCAACGTGCCATCTTTTTATGTACAAATAACACGAGTGCGCCCCAAGGAGATATACTAGGCCTTATAAAACCCTTTTCCAACAAATCTCTTAATTGTTCCTTCAATTCACATAATTTTGTAGGGGCCATTCTATAAGGAAGAATAGAAATCAGTTGAGCACCTAGGATCACATCAATACCAAAATCTACTTCTCTTTCCGGAGGTAAACCCGAAAGCTCTTCAAGAAATACGTCAACAAATTCATTTACCACTGAAATGAATTGAAGAGTTGGTGACTCCACCTCTATATCTTTCACCCTTACTAAATGGCATATGTATCCTTTGTACATCATCTTCCTTGCCTTAATATAAGAAATAAACTTACCCCTTGGTTCCCCAATATTACCCCTCCACTCAAGGACTGCTTCCTTTGGAAAATGGAAATGCACCTTCTTAACTCAGCAATCCAGTGTGGCATAATAAGAACATAGCCAATCCATACCTATTATAACATCAAAATCCACCATTTCAGGCTCCAAAAGTTCATCCAATGTATCACGATTACAAACAGTTACTATACAATTATGGTAAACTCTTCTAGCTATAATAGATTTGCCAATTAGTGTAGATACTTTAAATGGCTTAGCTAGCGATTGTGGTGTTCTTTTGAACTTTCCAGCAATTAATAGAGTGACATATGATAATGTAGAGCCTGGATCAATTAATGCATATACCTTATGTGAAAAGATGGATAATGTACCTGTACCCACGTCAGGAGAAGCCTCCAAATTTTGTCGACCTGCTAGAGCATATGTACGATTTTGAACACCACTAGAACTAGCTCCCTTAACACCCCTACCACGACTAGTAGGTATCTGCTAACCCCTACCAAAAGAAGGAACCGAGGATGATGCTGCAATAGTAGATCCAGTAGGTCGTGCTATATCAGCCATGCCCCTTTTTGGGCAATCTCTCATTATGTGTCCCGATGTGCCACACCAATAACAAGAATTTGTCCCAAACTGACATGCACCTAGATGATTTGTTCCACAATGCTTACAAAGCTGCCTAGGAGGTCTTGATTGGCTTGCACCTCCTTGCTCTCGATACCCCACTACTTGTGAACTTTGTATCTCACTTTTTTGCCCGAATTGATTTCCCTTAAACCCCTGGAATCGAGGAGAAACACCTGATGTGGAGTAGGAAGGTGATGGTCTAGGGGGTCTATTGAAAAATCGAGGTCTGAATTCATTTTGAGATCGAGAAAATTGTCCCATAGATCTAGCCCTCTTGGAGTGCCCTCTTTCCAGCTCTTGTGTCCTTCTTTGCCTTTGATCCTCTATTTTTTGAGAAAATGCTTGTATTTTTGCTATATCCATATCTTTATTCAAGGCAGCAATAGTACAATCTCTAACCAAATATGGGTCCAATCTATCCACATATCGATGAACTCTATCCTCCATAGTAGCCACTACATTAGGAGCATACCTAGCCAAAGAATTAAATTGAAGACTGTACTCCCTCATGCTCATATTTCCTTGGCAAAATTTTAAAAATGATCTGCACAGGTCTCCCAAATCTCAAATGGAAGATAATGATCAAGAAATGCTATTTTGAATTCTTCCCAACCAGCTAAAGGTGCACCTATACCCCTTGAATTTTTTCAAGCTTCATACCATAATATAGCCACTCCCTTTAATCGATATGCTGCTAACTCCACTATCTTTTTACCATATACATGCATAACATCTAAAGCCCTTTGAATTTGATCAATAAATTCTTGTGGATCTTCATTAGGATCTAACCCAGTAAATTGAGGAGGGTCCAATTTAAGGAAATCTTGGGTCCGTAGACTGGCTTCCCTATCCACACCACTAGAACCCATAGTTAGACCAGCTTGTCCTTGACCTTGTCCAGCAACAATATGTGTTAATAATTGTACCGTATTCCTCAAATCTTGCTTAGTAGCATTAATAGATGACTCTGGGGGGTACTCCCCTCCTCCTTAGCTCTTCTGGAGATGGAGGAGTAGAAGAAGTCCGTGATGCAAACTCATCTTGGGCCTCACTTTGATCAGCATATCTAGGTGGTGATTTCCTAATCCCTTCTCCGGCAACCATATCTACTTACTTACTCTTCTTACTCTTACTCCTTCTTGTAATCGGCATCATTACTATATTAAAAAAAACACAATTAAGGTTAAATACAAGTCAACCTACATTATTGTCTCTATCACACGATCTAAGAAATGAAGAAAAAAACAACTCCTAAATGCCTCGTAGCCTTCTATTTAGAGATGTGGTGCACAACACACCCATAAGCAATACTCTACATAGACACAGCTTTGCAGACAACTCCCTAGGATGACCTGCTCTGATACCAATTTTATCATGACTCAAATTCCATTGGGACGGACAGGCACCCGTGTTGGGATAATCAACTCTTAACCATGTACTTTTCAAGCATGTAATTATGGCATTCAAAGCTTCTGCTAGTATGGATATGATGCATTGATAAAACAAACCACGTAAGTAAGTCCAAACCTACATATACAAGACTTGGCCGCTGGGGCCACAACGTTAAAAGAACACAATACTACCACACTTAACTTCACATAGTCTGCAAAGCCTCTAAAAGACACATGGACATTTAGTTAAGGTCGGGACAAACCCCCGCCTTGCTCTTAACTACTACACAATACCAAAATATATAACAGACCCGGAAAGCTCTAAATCAACTTAGAGCTCACCAGTAGCAGCTAGATGTATTGTGCTCCTACCAGGATGGTCTACTAGCTAGATTACCTGTACCTGCGGGATGAAACATAGTGTCCCCAATAAAGGGTTTCAATAAAAAGAGTGTACCAAGTATGTACGGCATGAATTGACTATAAATAAGACAAGATCTCAACAAAATCAATTATTAATATATAACTATAAAGACAAGGATAGAATACCAACTTTGCTTATGCTTATGGGATCATGTACATTACATCCTTTACTTGCCTTTATTTTTCTTTACTTTATAAGATTATAAGCCATAATACAAATGACCAACTGATCAGTGGTAAAAGAGGATGACCCCTGCTAGGCATTATAACCCCTGGGATACGTTCCTCATAAGTACACAAATTGGGATCAACCCATGCTAGGATTTTCTTTCACCCCTGGGATACCACCCATAATATTGGGATTGACCCATGCTAGGTGTTTCTTTCACCCCTAGGATACCACCCAAAATATATAGACTCACTTTAGATTTTCATCTTTAAAATTGTTGTTTTGGTGGTCATGTATTAGATTTAGAACTTTGGACCAATAGCAAAAATTGTGCAAATATGCACTAGATGCAATCGCAATAAAGTCGAATACAACAATAATAGAAATATAACATATAGGAGCTTAGCTAAATCATGTGTCATGTTAACTAAATGAACAACTCATAAGGCTTATTTCTGAAAGCACCCATATCATACTAGTATTTAGAAAGGAAATGGACAAATCTAGTAATAAATACATCTTTAGGTACTTTAACAACCTGACAAGTTAGAATAAGGTTGTCAACCACCTTGGGGGTTGTATGTTGTAGTTATGTATAACTTGAAAGAAAGAACGCTTAGGAAGCTTACTTTGTAACAAAGGAGTTAGATTCATGCCAAAGAGTATAGGATCGATGAACCATACATACCTTACTGCACAACTGATCACACTTTTACTTAATGTCTTCCCTTTTAGATTACTAATCTATAATAGCATAAGACTAGTATTAGTAGCTAATTAACATATTAACGCCATTTAAACTTACTAAAAAGTAATCGGGTAGTAATCCACAATCAACTAATCCAAGGGTGTTCTCTCAACCTCATTCTTCTCCAATTACATTCACACGTGATGTAACTTCTTATAAGATCCCCTTAACAGTTTCATCTTTATTGTACTCTCAAAATAGTATATCAAGTGATGTGAGCAGTAAACTTATGCGACATTCAATTTGGTGGTGTACCATTATACTCTTCTTGTACCTTTCAATGGAAATTATTTACACCATTCCCCCAATGTCAACCAAGCATCCCCCAACATACATACATAAAACAGATCAAAAAAAGCCCCAAATACCCCTTAATATGGCAACCAAAAATTGAACTCACCATCCCTTGAGTTCTTAACAACAACATATACACAATCCTCAACCAACACACGTATATAGGAAAAGGGCAAAAATGGTCAGTAGCCATACCTTAATTTTGGTGGTAGTTTATTCCCTTAATATATATATCTTCAATAGCTTTATCCCTTTACTTACAAACCAAAAGTGAAGAGAAAAATCTCTTAATAATAAAGGATAAAGGGACTGCCAAACTTAAAAAGGGATATCTTATAGTTTAATCATGGAGAACATAATCCTTATAGTATTCTTAAGATCTGATCATGATTTGTTACTTACCTTTAACTTGGAAGGAAGGTTTCAAAAGAACCCTAGTAGAATTTTAGGGCTACTGCATAGCTAAGAGAGAACAAGAGAGAAAATCTTGAAAACTGTTTTTTTGGCTAGTTAAAATGAGCTATAAGGGCTGGTTTTAATCCCTTTAAAAAGAGCTGCTCTTGGCCGACTTTCTTGGTCAGTTTTGGGCCATAATTTATCAAGTAGGTGATGCACCTACTTTCCCATTATATTGGGCCTGTGTGTATTAAAAACTATTGGGCCATGGCTGCCCATTCTCTTCATTTTCTCTTATTTAATTTAGGTCTGAATTAACATAAGTAGGTGGTAGTGTATTTGGCCCAATGAGCTGGTCAAGGGATCCTTAATAGGTGATGCACCTACTTAGTTTTTAAGTTGGTCAAAAGGTCAAAGTAGGTGATTCACCTACTAGCTTAAAATAAGTCAAGCAAGCACCTCAATATTTTGTTCAATTTGAAGATCAAAATGCTTATAGTTAAACTTAAAACTTGGTCACTTCATCCTTTAGATTTAAATACCTACTTAAGGGCCCAAGTTTATATGCTTTCATCGAAAGTAACTTAATCATACCATGTTTCAGTACATGTGGGAACTTCTCCAAACCTATCTTACCGTCACCAATCACATAGGATATGCGAGCCCATTACCTACCCCATAAGTCCATATCAAGTTCCACATAAGTAGAACTATTACATGCGGAATATAGGGTGTTACAACATGCATGGTATTAGTTCAGAACAACAATAACACTTCCCTTACTTCATCAATTTATCGAGGTTTCCAAAACCCTAGCTCTAGGTTTTTAGCCTCTAATGCATGTGAAGTAATCAACAACATTCAGAATTGAAAGCATCGATGAAATCACAATAATAAGAAGTAGAAAAACCCACAACTGTAATTGAATTAATCAACTGAAGTCAATACAAAAGAATCCCAAGATCTAATCTTAGAATCAAAATATGTTTGTGAATATCAAAAGTGTGTAACTCCTACTAAAAAACACATAAAGGGTATTTATAGTACATGAGGAAACTCTAAAACCAAATCCCAAAAGAAATAGGAGAAAATAGGGTTGGAGGCCACTTATGGTCACTTGCTCCCTGACCATGGGCACAGCTAGCACTTGCAGCCTGTAGGGTGGGTGCAACTTCTGAGCGCAAGTGCCAAGACCATTGATAATGCTGGACTTACATATCAACTTAAGTGCAAGGCGGTCATCATCAATAGATTTACCCAATTTTGGAGTCGAGATCGAATCCACGAGGAACAATATGAGTGGCAATCAAGTTAATTCAAAATAATTGATACTTACTAAGTTCAAACCAATAGTACAAAGGAATAACAATGGGGGGTGAGATAGGTATTAACACTAATTATTCTTTTTTGGTTTTTGTCGTATAAATTTTGAGCTACGAATTTAGAGTCTAGGCAATTAGGCATGGATCTTGGGATTATGATTTCATAGGAGCAACATATGCATGAGTGTATAATAATTTGACACAAATTCTAAGTTTTGGTGAGGTGTTAGGCTAGGTTGGAAATCCTTGAGGCTATTTTGTTAACAAAACCCCAAGGGTGTCACTCAATAACCCTTTCGAGTACCTAACGAGTGCATCAATCAAAACCACCTAATACCTCAATTAGACACCTTCTAGCCATAAGTATAGTCAACTTCACAATCACCCTTATAGCTAAGATAGTGAAAATCAGTCAACCATGCTTATAAACTGTCTATTATTACCTTGGTTCCCTAATCCCTGTTTCAAGGATGATGTGGGTTCCTAAATTTCACCCAAGCCCCTCTTTCAAGGATGGTTTGAACTTTCAAGAGCTTGATATTTTCATCCATCAAACCAATTTGGGTATTTGAGGCTTTCACCCACAAATTCCAACCAAGTTACTCAAGCAATAGTAGAATCCAACATCATAAACTAGTAAATGCACAAACAAATCACATCTCACATATATTTACACCCTATTCTAGCATAATCCCAAGAGAAAAAACTAGCTACTCATAAGATAAATAAGTAAAGATTTTATCCAAAATCTCCATTGATTTGATTTGAGAAAATCTAAGTGAATATTACTTCAAACTATGAGATCCAACAAATCTTCAATGGGAGTTCACTAATTTTTCACTTAGACATGACTCCAAAATATTCTTCACCCAAAATTTATACAATAATTTCTTCTCAAAAATGGAGGCTACAAACCCTAGAATAATGTTCAAAATTGGGGAAGACGGAATATGATAAATAATAGGGTTTGAGTCTTATTTTTGTCAAATTTGGGATCAGCCACGTGCATTGACATCTCTGCCCTTGGGTTGCACTTTTTCATTTTGTCGTGATCGCATAGGCTTGGCCACGACCGCAGCTACCGCGACCATGATCGCGATAGGTTAACCTTATTGACGGACCACGATCGCAGTCCTCAAACTATGATTATGGTAACTGAGGCCATTTCTGCTCCAGGTCTTCAGTTGCACTTTCATGCCTTATTTTGATCACTTTTATGCTCCAATACACATCAATCTATTTCATCAACTATATGCCTGCAAAATATGGATATTAGTGCATTCAATTACAATTGTGTCTCATTTATTCATTCAAAACATGGTCATGTGAATGAATGTTGAGTGCAAATGAGTGTTAAAATCGCCACTTATCATCACCTCCAATTTAAAGCTTGTGTTTTTCCTCAAGCAACACTACCTCTTACCATGAGAAACAATTATCTATGCCCAAACTTCATGCCTAAAAGCTCACAATGACTTCAGGTTAGTCACTACCACAACTAGCTCGTTACACATGGGCTAACCATTTTTCATTACTCTCCTCAACATAAAATGCAATATCTAAGGATGCACGAGACTTCCAAGAGAACTCAAGCAACAACAACCAATACTCTAGAGGTGAGTCACTTTTAACTAAAACTAGGCTATACTCTATTTGCCTCATTTCTCAGAAGGTGACAAAATCACCCACCTCAAGTATTCACATGCCTCCTTACAAGAAAAAAATACTCACACACCAAGCTACCAAGTATATAACTAGGAATTTAAGTGCAAAAACTCTCTCCCTAATAAGAACTCTTTATGTTAACAAGCATCATACCATAGGCTTGCCCCTATTTTCAATCGTCACTGCAAAGAAAGTAAATGGTTGAAGATCTCAAAGGACTTTTTGAGCTTGTAATGTAGGTTTGGGTTAGGGTAGGATATCATTTGGGAACAACATGGCTACCCCTTTCCTTGAACATCTTCATCACACTATTTACTCTGCCTTTTTTACTATAGGCCACTCCTCTTTGATATTTTCTCTTTTCATATGCCTATTTTTTACCTCTTTTGTTCATCCATTTTCTTCTATTTCTTTTTCTTGCAATTTTCATCAATTCATTCCTTTGTTTGACCCTTTCTTTTTTGTTTTATTTTTTTCCATACTTGAGTACATAGTCATTTCACTAAAAACTTTATCACCCCAAACTTCCATCAATCTTCACCACCCCCAACCTAGGCTTTTAGCCTCAAGTTGTATTTTCAAGTTCAAGGAGGGTATGGTTAAAAAGAGGGAAACAAAGAAGGATTCACGGCTAATAATGTGTGTGCCAAAGAAAGGTCTAAAGGTCCAAAGTGGGTAACTAGGGATTACACTTATTCATAGGTAGTCTTTTAGGATAAAGTGGTTTCCAAAGTCAAAAAAATGGCCTAAAATTTTTTCTCCAACCAAATACAATCAAAATTAGCTTTGAAAGACTAATGGGGAAAGTTCTAGATAAAAACAAGTATACAAGAGATAAAGACAATTTACTCACTACACATGGCATGAAAAGTTCTCCAAGGAGGCTCAATTGCCCCTCCCGTTAGAGACAAAATTAGAGTATCTATCACTATTCTTAAGTTAAAAATTTGTGGAGCCACAAAAAGAGAAAAAGTTTTATTGCAAAGTTGTTTTCGAAAAATTTTGGATGGAGGGGTTTGCTTATTTTGCCTTTGCACCATGCACAATTTGCTAAACATGGCAACAGTTGAAGCCTTAGTCTTATATTTTAGCTCAATATGGGCAAACCAACCATATGGCTACTCAGACTTCACCAAAGTTGTATAATGCAATCCCAAATTTACAATTTACAATTTACAATGTCATAGGTACTAGACTTTCCTTGCATTTATGACCTTTAATGCCACAGGTACTCAGAATTCCCCTGTATCTACGATTCAAAACCCAAACATGATGCTCTACCCTTAAGAATATCATCACTCAAGCTATCATAGGTCAAAGTTCGTCATGCATCACCACAATCAAAATAAAACTATGGTAAAAAGAAAACTAAAACAAAACCACATGACAATCCATGAAAACATGGGCACTATCAGAGTGCCCAAATATGGCATCCTAAAACAAAATAAAAAGGTATCCAAAATTTCATCCAAAACAATCATAAAAAAATAATACAAATATAAGGAAAGGCACCCCCAACTGAAAGGCTAGCAGTGTCCCCACTACATGATCAATAAAATCATAGACAAAAGGTAAGGGTCCTTCCTGAATCTACATTAGGAGCTACTCTCTCCCACTAATGTTATACCATCACCACTAGTATTATCAGCTAACCAATCTATAGGGGCCTCATCATCACTCTCCACCCATGGAGAAGGAAATCTATCATAGGGTTTTAGGACCTTTCACAGGCTCTTTACCCCTATCCACATCTTGCTAAAGAACTTGTCCCTCTTCTTCATCTTTTCATGGGATTCCCTGAGGTCCTTGTATGATCCGGCTAAGGTTGAGTAGGCTCTCTCCAACTTGGCAATAGTGGTTTCCTGCTTTTTATGATCCTCATTATCTTATAATCTAAATAAGTCACATATGAGTGGCGAGCGGTGGAGGACTCTCCTGGTCCCTAAGGTAATCTGGACACTAGCTCTCTAACCTCCCTCATCTGACCTGAGATATCATCAAAGAGGTTGGATGATAAAGGTCTATAATTATTTGTGCCCTTCTAAGTAGACTTGCCTGAGTCCATCTTCCTTTTTTTGCTCTAACCAGGGGTACCCTTACCTCAAAATTTGAATGGAAAGATGCGAGGACCTAGGAGCACCCAGATATCTATTGAATATTCCTCTACTTGCACCCTTCTGCATAGCTCTGTTATAAGAGAAGGAAAGAAAAGATATGTACCTCTATGATTCTCGAATTACCTCCACTCTGAGAGAACAATCTCTATTCAGGGTATGTCAGATAGGATACAACCCACCATCTGAGCTCGCATATCTATAACAATGGTCATGTGAGTGTATGTGATACTCTGTAATAAATGATATTTAGCCAAAGCCTGGCTTAAGATGTGAAACCATTCATCAAAACATCTTTCTTACTGGTGGCCCAGGGAACCTCTTTGTTAGGACATAGAATGTTTGCCATCCAGGTCCATGGCTTGCATACTTTTGCATAGATTTGCTCTATGTCAGCATTTGGGAGCCCACACACCTTATTGACCTACTCTGCTTTGAAGTTCACTTAGTTTCCTCGTATTGTTATCACTGAGTTTACGAGAGAAAAAACACTGAGGTTTGCATAGAACTCATGTACCCACTGCCATTAGCATGGAAAGGGTCCGGGCCAAAGTACTTCTACCCGGTAGCAGTGAGTCTGGCATAGAAACCTAGGAGCTTCCCCTCTACTTTGTCTAAGTTGATACCTCTCTTAGGGAGCAACTTTGTCCTAGGAAAGTAAGTATATAGAGGTTTTGTCATTGAGCGTACATGAATCTGGTGTTGTCAAAATCTCCTATTATGGTGGCTTAGTACCTTTAAGCAGTGAAATCCAGACCATTATTAGCATTATCACACCAAAACCATGTTATATTAATCAAATAAACTCATATCGTAGTGTTGTAGGAGTTTCTGGGTAAGAAATAGGTGTACAATAATTTTGGCTGTTGTAAATAATTGTCCTCAAGTATGGTGATCGCGGAGTAATTACTGCGATCATAATGCCGCTATTGCGGTCATCAAAACCACGATTACGGTCCCGAGACCTTAGTCTACAGATTCTGCCCACTACTCAAAACACAATTTTAACCCCAACTTTTTGCTTCATCCAGGCATATCAACATTATAATCAGAGAATTTAAGCCTAGAATGTATGATTATAGCCCCAAACTCGAAGGAATTACATTGAACTCATTGGGGCATTGAATTGAACACATGGTGTACACGTCAATTCCAACCATTTAAGGCCTAAATTTGGGTACTCAAGACTACCCGATTGGTGTGTACACCAACTAGAATAGCTAACCATAACAATAATTATCAACAATAATGTATTTTGTAATGAAAATAATATTTCAGGCCTTTCCCTAAACTACAAGTTCTAAGTATGCAATTACATTAAAAACAAGGAAATTGAGACAACATACCAAGTTTGATGATGCAAATGGATTAAAATGACACTTGGATGTTCTATAAAATTCCAAAAAATTAAGAAAATTTGAGAAAGGTGCGTGTGAAAAAATGGCAGTCAGATGGTCATATAAGCTGATTTAACCATGATCACGGTCTTAGTTCCACAATCGTGGGCCAGTGGCTTTTATAATTGCGGAGGCACGGGCTGCGGCCACGGTGACTGAGACCAAAATTAAGGTCTTCTACACCCCTATATTCAGTCCAAACAGGCCAATTTCATAGTTCTCTCTTTCAATTTCAATCAAAATTCCTCATAGCACTACCTTTTCATGGATTATGCATGAACACATGCAAAAATAAAATCTATTTTATCATGCATAAATAAAAGGATACAGGCCATTTTATGTGGCATGATGGGGTGCCTCGCATCGAGCGCTTAGTTTAGAATCATGGCAAGATGTCTCCTCCACGTTTTTTTGTACTTCCACTTATAAGATTTGAATCTCTATACCAAATTTTGTTCACTATGCAATGAGCGGCAGAGGGACAAAAGATTCAGATCTTCTAAGATAAAACTTGAAAGATGTGAGGAAATGAAGAGGGAGCTTCTATCACGCCATTTTGAAGACTTGAACCTTTTACCCAATTTCATATCAAATTTTTGGTTTGGCCTCTTGTGTAAAGGTGAGCACATCAATTGGCCACTAGTTGTATATCGGAAGTGGAATTCTTCAGCCAATGATGGTGGGGCTTCCATGTGCTCTCTTGGATTGTCAAATCCCAAAATATAGGGATTGTACTCCTTCTTCTAATAATCCACCATTTTCCTAGGTAGATGGATTCTCATCACATCCTCTAAGCACAACGTTGAAAAGGGGTTTGAATGACCCCTAATTTCAAAATTACCTCCTCCATAGCACTTTCACCTTAAAATGACTAGAGTCGTAATACTCTATGTGCTTTGGTTCGTCTTTTAACTCTAGTACCATTTTATTTATTTTGGCGTCTTCATCCTCATTTTATTCGGTTGATTGGGAAATCACCAAGGATTCTTCACTATCAAGCTCATCATCATAGCTTTGTTTCTCTTCTTGATTAGCCCCTTCTTGGGAAATGGGCAAGGTAGTGATATTTGCAAGATTTGTTTTCTTGCCCATTTCCTCTATTATGGCAATTTCCCTTCTAAATTCCTTATTGGATTGATGTATGTCTTGCACATTCTCACCCGTAGTAGATATCCGATCCAAAATAGTTTAAAGCATTGACTCAAAACTATTAGATCTGGTATATTGCTCTTCCTTCATCTCATCATAAATCCATTAAGCTGAAAAGAAGAACTAGCAACTCGGTTAGCTTAAAAAGGGGAAGGGGAATTTGGGCAATCACTCCAACGTTCATCTCGACCACCACACAAAGAATAATCATACACCCAATAGGATTGAGATGGGGTTTTCATCTCTCTCTAGGTAGCATATGTGCAATCTCTTCCAAAATGAGGTCCATCACCAAATGGACATAGATCATCAAGATAGGACTTCCAACAAACAAAATCATATTTTTCAAAAGATGCCATACTGAAAAGTAGAACAAAAACAAAAATCTACCTAACACAAGAAACAAAAGAAAATCGCGAACAAATATATACAAGTTTGAATTCAAGAAAGCTAGAATTTCAAACTAACTAAATGCATCAAATTATTCCCCGACAACAGCGTCATTTTTTATAACGCTCAACTTATACGTCATTTTAAGTATAATGCGGTCTTCATTAATATATTTACCCAACTTTGGAGTCGGGGTCAAATCCATGAGGAACAATGTGAATGGCAATCAAGTTATTCGAAATAATTAATACTTACTAAGTTCAAACCAATAGTACAAAGGAATAAAAATGGGGTGTGAGATAGGTATCAACATGTAACGCCCCAAAGTTTACATCCCGAGATGTCACACGATTCTTAGGACAACACGTAGCCCCAAGCTAACCCTCAGAGCTAGAGACTACCTCAAGGAAGTCAATTCAACAATAGTCATGCATAATAAAGAGATATATCACATCGGGTTCAAGAGAGATACCAGAGAATACTAAACTGTACAACCAAAATATAGATTGAATGACTGTACATACCATCCCTCTAGACTAACAAAGCCTCTAGACATCAACATCAAGGAGCCTTTGGGATAAACCCCCAACTGACTCAACAGTATTGAAAGCCATAACAACAAAACTATATCACAAAAATATAGACACGGTCCTCGAACCATGAGGACTCACCACTGAGAAAACGTAGTGAGGCACTCGAATATCGCTAACGCGGCTGCGGCTGACTACCTGAACCTACATTACGAGAAAAATGTAGCCTATAGAAAAATATATGGGCCAGCACTTTGGAATATACTGAGTATATGGGGGTGCATGCAAAATGTAAATGTCATTATCAATTTCATAAAAAATATGTATATGTACAATGATAGCTCACTTGGCTTGAGTTATATTGAAACATACTTTTCATGATCTTATAGTAAATAAATCATATGATAAAAACCTCATAAATCATCATAAACAACTCGACTCTTCAACTCAAGACTCAGAGTGACTCGGTAATTCAAGAAACTCAACTCTTATGGACATGGGAGGTTCTTATAACCGACATAAACCATGTGAACTACATAGAGTTCAACGTTTTTCCCTCCTAAGGAGAGAACCCCACATTGCCAGGAGCGTCGTACTCTTGCCAGGGAGTATAACCTTAATTTAGTGATCACAATCTCATACTCGGCCTCTGGCCCACAAATATCAATACCAACCTACGGTGGCATATAGTTTCGGGGGAAATACCATATTTCCCACTCGATGCTAAATACTACTTCCAGACACAAGCTCAGAACGCGTTAGAAAATCCACCACAAACATCACAAGGGTCTATCATGAAGATCAAATCAAATCTCTTTCTCATTTGTCAAATCATAATCAATTTGTGGATTCCTAACTTGACTCAAATCAATTCAATCTTTCTCAATATCAAAATGTATCAATTCATTAAATCATGGTAACATCAATAACTTTAAGAAAATATCAAGACTCATTGTAACAATTCAATCTTATGAATCAATATACTCAATAATCTAATTTTTCATAAGGGAGCTTAAAGCTTGACACATATCTTGAAAGCACTTGAAATATCAACTCATGGTAGGAATATGAAATTCATAATATTAAATATCAAGTCATAACTTGGGAATAGTAAAATAATCATGTATAACAAAGCTCAAATAATTTATATTCTCATAGTCTCATGATGAAGTAATTTGGGTATAAACCCACTTGCAAAATCATATAAATCCATAATAAAAATCAAAGCTTTGGGCATAAGAATGAAAGGATTGCTCTTGTTCAAAATCCCACATACCTTAATCTTTGAAATTGGATGAATTCTAGTGCTTGAGACTCTATCCGCACTTGTAATAAATGATTCTCAAAACCCACATTATGAAAAACTTGGTTCTGGAAGAAATCTTGAAGATTTATGGATGATTTTTTTGGAAGATTAATGTTCTTGAATGAAACCCTAGATATATTTTCTTAAGAGAATTGAAAGAGAAAATGAAGAAATTAGGGTTTGGATGGGGATTCTCATATATAGGGGCCTCCAAAAGATGGAAAAGGACCAAAATACCCTTGCAAAAATATCCTTTAATTGCTGAAAAAAATAGCTTAACGACACTTGTGACAAGTCGTCACAAGTCGTCATGAAATGTCGTCACAAAAGGGTGGAATTTATGACTTTCTGCTTAAGGTTGACGACATTTTATGATAAGCCATCAGACTTGTGACAAGTTGTCACAAAATATCGTCACAAAATGTTGAAATTTGTGAATTTCTTCTTAAGGTGACGACATTTTGTGACAAGCCGTCAGACTTGTGACAAGTCATCACAAAATGTCGTTACACAGTTTCCAGGCTGACACGCTGGAGTAAAATAGGCATAACTTTTCACTCCGATACCGGATTTGGGTGAAATTGGTATAGTTGGAAAGATAATTCAATTATCTATCTGTTGGTGGGTCATGAGCTCAAAATTTCTTAGTGTAACAAAATATATTCTCATTTGAAATTGACTATGCCAAAATCCTTCTCAAGAATTCAATCGGTAAGGGATGTTTTGATTTACCTAATCGCTAGGACATCTTTGAGGACTTAATACACATCACCCTTGATCAGAAAACAACCAAAGAACTATATTTTATTTCTCATAATATTGAGTCATGGTGGCACTATTAGTTAAAGTTCTCGGGGTATTACAATATCTCCCCCTAGGAAATATTCGTCCCCGAATATTACCAGATAGGCCAAGAACAAGACAAAAAATGAGGACGTATAGCTGGAACGACTCACTTAAATGACTTACTTCACTCTCTACCTTTGGATACTATACAAAATGCATGAATTCGTGATAGAAGTAGACACACAGCTGAATCTTTAATAAGAAGGGGGAAGAATTATGAAAGAATGGTACCTTCTGCTCACTCTGAACTCACAGAAAAAAGGTGAGAATACTTGGCTCGGATATTAGCTTTGACTTCCCAAGTAGCACCCTCAACAGATTGATTTCGCCAAAGCACTTTAACCAAAGGAACTTCTTTGTTCCTTAGCCTACGGATCTGAAAATCCAAAATCATAACCCGAATCTCCTCGAATGAAAGGCTATCCTGAATATCTAAGCTTTCGGAAGAATCAACCACGATAGAATCACCAATACCCTTATTAAGCATAGAAACATGGAATATTGGATGAATGCTAGACAACTCTACGGGTAGCTCCACCTCATATGCTACTTTCCCAACACGACTCAGAATCTAGTATGGAGCAACATAACGGGTACTAAGCTTTCCCTTCTTCCTAAATCTCTTTACCCCTTTCATGGGTGAAACTTTTAAGTACACCAAATCATTAACATTAAACTCAAGATCTTTTTTTCACACATCCGCATATGACTTCTAATGACTTTGAGCGGTCTTCAATCTTTCTCGAATCAACTTAACTTTTTCCATATCCTTGAACATAGCATCAGGCCCAATCACAGCTGCTTCTCCTAATTCAAACCAACCTATAGGTGATCTACATCTTCTCCTATACCGATACAAGAACAAGGAGCATCAAAAGTACAAGGAATTATCTAAGGGGTCAAGGCTTTGGAATTAGCAAGCAATTGAAGACTTTTCGGAGTATTTTGAATCCTTGATCAAGAGAAGGAAGGAGGGGAACTTATGCACTCAATAGGAGCCTCAATTGAAGGTTAATGAAGACATTTTGTACTCCAAGGAAACACTTAAGAGGTGCCCAATTCCCTTAGCTTATTAAGGGTAGTTTTGTCATTTGGCATGTAATAGTATAAATAGACCATTTTGCTTCTCTTTTCATTAGACTTTGATGAAATTATTGAGAGATACTCTTTAGTTATAGTTTTCTTTCTCTCTTAGAGAGAGAATCTGAAATTAGAGTTTACACTAAGTAATTGATTTCACTTGTGTTGACAAATTGGCAAGAAAGCTTGGTGCTTGGGGAAGGTGACTCCCTTTGTGACCTAAGAGAGTGGTTTGAACTTTCATTTGTGAGGTGTGATTGGATATTTGATACATATCCTTTGTTAATCATCTAGTGGAAGTAAGGGTCACTCTACTATCTTTATATTTATGCAATATTTCTTCTTCATCTCCTTTCTAATTGTTGTTTTCTCTTTCTGTGCTTGCTGATTTTTCCATATCTAGTGTCAATTTCGTGTTTTAGCCTTTCTTTAGGATATAATTTGGTATCAAAGCCTTGGTTAAAGTTGTTACAACATCCCTAAATCTTGGTTTTAGTGTCCTTATCAAGAAAATCTCATAAAAAAGGTCAAAATATCCGAAAATCTCAAAAAAAATTGTGTTGTCTTGTTGTTTTTGGTAGATATGTGAGTTACAAGTTAGATCTACTAAATCTTATTGCGTTTTTTTGGTTTCAAGTGTTAGATTCTTGTTCTCTAGCACTTAAAGTGTCTAGATCTAAGTTTGAAACAAGATTTGGTTGTGTTTGAGCTAAGATCCACCATTGTTGTGGCGTTTTGAAGCTATTGTGAAGAGGTTAATGTGTGACTTGTGGTATTGTGGATGATTTGTGGATGATTTGTTGATATTTGAGCTTGTCTTAGCAAAGGGAATCTAGATCTAAAAGAAAATTTGAATTTAGGGTTCATTTGCCTAGTGATCAAACCTTGGTCAACTCTTGAATATTCATATTGTTCTTCATCATCTTCAAAACTTGTTGAAGAAGAATATTCAAAGTCCTAGTTTGATCCACAAAAAGAAAGAAAGAGAAGGTGAAAGTTCTTTGTACAAAGAATATTCCCTATCATATTAACAATCTTCCAAAAGAAGAGGGGACAAAGGGAATATCAAAGTACAATTGAAAGTACAAGAGGGGGACCAATCCATTTTGAATTCATTTGAAGCTCCAAAAGGGCTCCAAACCTTCAATTCCCCCCACCCCCACCCCGCCCCACCCACCCGAATGAAATTTCTTCTTCTCATAAGTGTGTTTGGCCGAAATAAGTGAATTGAGATTTAAAAATTTTGAAAGGTGACGTCCAATTAAAAGCTGCCACATCATCACTTTGGTGACCAACCGAATTGAGTCCAAATTTAGATTTCCTAGTTTCTAATTGTTTTTTATAGTTTTAATTTTGTTGATTCTATCACTAATTAGTAAGCTAGTAAGTACCTACTAGTTTGGTAATTAGTTAGAGTCCGTTGTTTCGTGTCTTCAGTTTTTGTGTGCTTTTTTCGTTTTAATTCGTAGTGTTTTGTTGGTTCAAGTCAGTGCATCACTTTATTTGAGTCATTTCAAAAAAAGATCTATTTTGGACCAAAGCTTCTCACCACTCAAGTAACTTGCCAAGT
Organism: Capsicum annuum; assembly: GCF_002878395.1. NCBI lineage: Eukaryota > Viridiplantae > Streptophyta > Magnoliopsida > Solanales > Solanaceae > Capsicum > Capsicum annuum. The sequence continues at coordinate 37,546,368 of NC_061112.1, read as the reverse complement.
ATTGTTAATTATTCAACACTTGTGAAGCCAAGTGTGAGATGAGGTTGAGTGAGAGTGTGGTGAGGCCTTATTGAACTAACTTGTTTGTTCGTTTTGTAGGTTTTCTCTTTGCTATTTTTTGCTTCTTCTTAGGTATATTTACCATGGAATACGAGGGTACTACTTTCCAACCATTGGAAAATGATGCTATTGAAGCCTTGATAGCTCGGATTAATGCCTTGGGTCGACACTTTGCTCAAAGAATGGAAGATAGTCATAATGCCTTGAGAAGAGACATGAAGAGTGATATAGATGCTATGCGGACTGAAATTTCCACTTTTAGTGGAAGACTTGATCGTGTTGAAAGTAGGAGGAACTCATGACCTTCTACTCCTATTCCCTACCATGCATCCTCTAGTGTCCAAGCCAATAACTCTTCCATGACTATAACCCCCGAAACCCTCCACCAAATGCTTAATCCTCCAAGAGATCCACAAAATCAGCCACTAAACCAATCCCAAACCTCTCCTAACCGGACCCTACAAAGGCCAATACCTCACCAAATGAACCAAGTCCAACAAAAGGGACTTGGAACTCAAACTCCACCGCCAAATCCGAACCAAATACCTCCACAAATTCAGACCCCTCAATAATTTCAAACCCCTCAAAACCAAATATCCTACACTTCACCAAATCCAGAGCCACCAACCCAAATCCATCTTTAACCAAAGTTGATACCTCCTCTCCAAACCACACTAAACCGAATTCCCTTCACCAAGTAGAAGAAGAGGAGAAAAGAGAATCCAAAGAGAATGAGGCTAAGCTTCAAGATAGAGAGAAAATAGATGGTGAAGTGTAAGAAGAATATGAAGAAAATAGGAAACAGGAAAGGGAAGTCGTGGGTAGTGAAGTTAGGATGGGAGCAAAATGCTTGATTGTGGATCTTATCCACAAAGAACCTTTGTTACTCACTAACCCAAGTGCTAGCAGTTTGCCTAGCATTGATTCTTCTTACTTTCAAGTACAATAAGATATATTTCCAAGGGAGAATTCAAAAGAACTCCATCCCAAACATGTGGGAGTTCCAAAGGCACCAATGGCTGAAAGCTCCAAACTAGTGGACTGCCCAAGTCTAACCCGAGGTAACATCACTACTTCATACATTTTCTCAAACTTAAAATATTGTGATTTAGTGTCTTGTGAAGTGGTGATGGGTTTACAAGTGCATTCTTCTTTACTTGGTAGCTCTTTAGTTGTGAACAAAACTCCTAAGGCAAGTCCAAGCTTGAAATGTTGTGATGTACACTCTAGTATGTTGGGTTCAAGTTTGTTTGACATAATGGTGCATGCTTCTTCTCTTAATATCTTCCTTAATTTGTACCATGGTCAACTTTCTCTTAAAACTAGTTCACTACTTGAACATGATATGGGTGTGATTAAAAACTTTTAAGTTAGTGTTGATGCTAGTAATGATGGTCTTGATATTGAACATAGTCCTTTGAACTTATGTGATAAAATCCCTTATAAATATCTTGTTCATTATGGCCTTGTGTTTGTCCAAGTGGTGGGTAATGCCTTGAATTATCGTGGGCTTGGTAACCTAGTGAAAGGAGTGGGCCATCTCGGCTTAAGTCTTTAGCTTGGATCCCATTTGACCTCGGAATACTCTTGAGATATGAAGGTTATAATTGCTGGTCATGCTCCCTTATCTTTGATATTAATGCTATCCATGTCTTTGGTTTCATTTATGCTAAGCTTTTTATGTCAAATACTAAGGATACATGGGTACATCTCAAGTGTGAGCAACCATGGTGTAACGCTCCAAAAACGGGCCCCGAGGCATTACACGGTGCTTAAGGCTACAATAGCCCCAAGCTAACCCTTTTAGCCGTTTTTCTACCACTCAACACTTATAATCAAAGCCATCATATTCAAAACATCTAAACATCCTCCATAATACCATACTGCAATATGAATGAAATACGAAAAGTAACAAAATACGACATCTATGACAAATCTGATCAATCTATCCATCTAGTCTGACAAGCCTCTACTAAACTGTATATCCATAAGCCATTGGGACAAACCCCAACTGACCCGAACTCAGGAAATAAACTGAAAGACTAGAAGTAAATAAGAAAATCTGAATAACTAGTCCTTGGACCATGAGGACTCACCACTGCAGAGGATGTAGATCAACATGCTCGGATAATCACGGTTAAACCTGGGAATGAGCACCTGAACCTACATTATAGGGAAAATGTAGCCCACATGCGAACATGTGGGTCAGTACCATGGAATATGTACTGAGTACATGGGGGTGCATGAAATAAACATATTTATATGCATATATATATATATAT
>NC_061112.1:37491707-37541026 GCF_002878395.1 Capsicum annuum | reverse complement strand
ATATCACAAGCATGCATAATTTATACGAAAATCTGAAAAATTTCAGCCTTTAATCATAATAATAATCTCAAACTCATGGAGTTTATTTTCTAAACATTCAAAATAATCATAGTATCTTGAAAAACAACATAGGATAAGATTTATCACTTCAAATTCATGATAAAAAATGTAAAAATCATGTATCTTTGTAAAATAATGCAACCTTTGGGCATAGGAACGAAAGGGTGTTCTTGTTCATAGCCCCACATACCTTTATGGTAATGGATTCATTGAAAGATTGGACCCTCAATGTTGATTGTGTAACCATAGTAATTTTTCTCTTTTAGTGCTCTTGGATGATAAACTTAGACTGATAATAGGGTTATGATGTGTTTAGAATCTATTAAAATCGTAAGGTTAAGTTTAGGGGTGTGTAAGGAGTGCTAAAAGACTTAATTGCCCTCAAACTAACCCAAAAATGGAGTGTTTAAGTCACTTGAAACCATAAGATATGTGCCGCATATGATATCGCATACATTTACATAGGCGCCTCATATGATATCCCCTATATTTACATAGGCGCCGCATATGTTTTCCAGTGGCCATGTGCGATTGGTTAGGCGACACACTCTACTTCGCAAAGCCATAACTCCTAGCTCGGGTGTTGGATTTTAGTAAAATTAGTATCGTTGGAAAGGTAATTCCATTCTCTATAATTTTTTGGGTAGAAATATGCAGAAATACCATATATTTATCCAGTTATGCTCATTCAAAGATGACCCTTGCGAATTCAAACACTAAAACTTGATGAATTTCAAAACTCTTAGCTTGTACTACCTTAAGTGACTCATATAACCACACTTAACACATCATAAGCTCTTTTATAACTAGGGTACTCTTGGTAATTTAGTTGCCCAAATATGGCTTACAAAATTAGGGTTTTCATATATACGAAAAATGGTTCGTTTTCTTGCTTAGAAAAGTGCGAGGCATTACACATGGGTTGATGATATGAGTGTCTTACTAATACTAACCCTCCTACCAAGAGGATTGTGTGTTTGTTTTGATCTCTCTTTAGTGTTTGTAAGATCAAAATTTGAGGACAAATTCCTTCAAGATGGAGAGAATGATACAAGCACAAGGAGCATAAAAAGTACAAGGAATTATCTAAGGGGTCAAGTCTTCGGAATTAGCAAGCAATTGAAGAATTTTCGGAGTATTTTGAAACCTTGGTCAAGAGAAGGAAGGAGGGGAACTTATGCACTCAATAGGCGCCTCAATTGAAGGTTAATGAAGACATTTTGTACTCCAAGGAAACACTCAAGAGGCGCCCAATTCCCTTAGCTCATTAAAGGTAGTTTTTTCATATGACATGTAATAGTATAAATAGACCATTTTGCTTTTCTTTTCATTAGAGTTTGATGAAATTATTGAGAGATACTCTTTAGTTGTAGTTTTATTCCTCTCTTAGAGAGAGAATCTGAAATTAAGGTTTATACTAAGTGATGGATTTCACTTGTGTTGACAAATTGGTAAGAAAGGTTGGTGCTTGGGGAAGGTGACTCTCTTTGTGTCTACCTAAGAGAGTGGTTTGAACTTTTATTTGTAAGGTGTGATTGGAGATTTGATACATCTCCTTTTGTTAATCATCTAGTGGAAGTAAGGGTCACTCTATTATCTTTACATTTATGCAATCTTTCTTCTTCATCTCCTTTCTAAGTGTTGTTTTCTGTTTGTGTGCTTGCTGATTTTTGCATATCTAGTGTCAATTTCGTGTTTTTGCCTTTCTTTAGGCTATTAAATACAAAGCTTCAAATGGGGCCATCTGAATACTAGCATAGAAACTATTGTTATATGCAAATTCGATCAATGGCTAGTGCTCATCGCAACTACCTTTGAAATCAAGCGTACATGCCCTCAACATGTCCTCCAAAGTCTGAATAGTTCTCTCAGCCTGACCATCAATCTACGGATGAAAAACAGAACTCAAATGAACTTGGGTACCAAGACCCTTCTGAAAGGCTCTCCAAATTAGTGAAGTAAACTGAGCACCCCTATCTGAGATGATAGACAAAGGAACTCCATGTAATCTGACTAACTTACGGATATATAATCTAGCATAATCCTCAGTTGTATAAGACGAATGCACTGGAAAGAAATGAGCTGATTTAGTCAATCGATCTACAATAACCCAAATCAAATCATGATGACGACGAGAAGGAGGCAAACTAATTATGAAATCCATATTCACTTCTTACCACTTCCAAGTAGGAATGCTAAACTCTTGCATTACACCACCGGGCCTTTGGTGCTCTACCTAAACCTATTGACAAGTAGAACACTTTGGCACAAATCCTGCTATGTATTTCTTCATACCGTTCCACCAATAGATTTCCCACAAATCGCGGTACATCTTGGTAGCACCGAGATGAATAGAATATCGCGCGCCATGCGCTTCAGCCTTAATTCTCTGCCTTAGATCATCAACATCGGGAACACACAATCTACCCTGCAATCTCAACACACCATCTCCCCCTTGGGAAAAAACCTCTACCTTTTGGTCCTTAACTGACTCCTTCAGTCTGACCAAACTAGGATCCCTGTCTTGCGTCTCCTTTACCTCCGAGACCAAAGAGGACTAGAAACTACTTTGAACTAACATACTCCCTTCAGCGGAATCAAGCAATCTAGCACCCAACCTAGCCAAACGATGCATATCACGAGCCAATTCTTTCTTATCATTCTCTATATGAGCTATACTACCCATAGACAAGCTGCTAAGAGCATCTGCCACAACATTGTCCTTGCCCGGGTGATACAACACACTCATATCGTAGTCTTTTAGCAACTCTAACTATCTTCTTTGTCTAAGATTCAACTCCCTCTAAGTAAACACCTGTAGGCTTTTGTGATCAGTAAACACATCAACATAAACACCATACAAATAATGTCTCTAGATTTTCAAAGCAAAAACTACAGCTGCTAATTCAAGATCATGGGTTGGTAATTTTTCTCATAAGGCTTTAACAGTCTAGAGGCATAAGCTATAAATTTACCCCTCTACATCAACACATAACCCAAACCAACTCTAGAAACGTCACAATACACTACAAAACCATCAGTACCATCGGGTAAAGCTAATACTGGGCTGAAATGAGTCGAGTCTTCAACTCCTGAAAACTCTTCTCATAGGCATCTGTCCACTGGAACTTAACTTTCTTTTGGGCCAAATGAGTCATGGGATACGCAATGGAAGAGAAACCCTTAATAAAACGACTCTAGTAACCAGCTAGACCCAAGAAACTCCTAACGCCAAATGGGGAGGTAGGTCTAGGCTAATTTTTTACATCTTTCGTCTTTTGGGGATAGACTCTAATGCCTTCGGCGGAAACAATGTGACCCAGAAAAGCAACTGACCTTAGCCAAAATTTACACTTGCTAAATTTAGCGAATAATTGATGATATCTAAGAGTTTGCAAGATAATTTTAAGATGGTCGGGATGATCATCCTCTCTTTGGGAATACACAAGAATATCGTCTATGAATACAATGACAAACATATCAAGATATTGCTTGAATACTCGATTCATGAGGTCCATGAAGGCTGCTGGAGCATTGGTTAACCCAAAGGACATGACAATAAACTCAAAATGACCATAACGAGTTTGAAAGGCTATCTTTGGAATATCACACTCTCTCACTTTAAGCTGATGATAGCCGTATCTAAGGTCTATCTTTGAGAAATAACTTGTACCTTATATCTGATCAAATAAATCATCAATTATAGGATGAGGGTACTTGGTCTTTATAGTTACCTTGTTGAGTTGACGGTAGTCAATGCACATACGCAATGTACCATCTTTCTTATGCACGAATAGAACAGGTGTACCCCATGGGGAAAACTAGGTCTGATAAAGCCTTTGTCTAAGAGATCTTTGAGTTGCTCCTTCAACTCTTTAAGTTCTGCGGGAGCCATACGGTATGGAGGAATGAAAATAGGCTGAGTACTGGGAAGGAGATCAATCCCAAATTCTATTTCTCTATTAGGTGGGACCCCTGGGAGATCTTTCAGGAAAACATCAGGAAACTCATTAACAATGCTAACTAACTGAATAGTCGGAGTCTCGGACTTAAGGTCTTTAACTCAAACTAGGTGATAGATGCAACCCTTAGAAATCAACTTCCTAGCTTTAGGTAGGATATGAAATGTCTCTTCGAAGTTACAAAACTCCCGGACCACTCAAAAATGGGCTCATCAGGAAACTGAAACTTGACCACTCGGTTACGACAATCTATAGATGCATAGCATAAGTGAAGCCAATCTATACCCAAAATAACATCAAAATCAACCATATCTATCTCAATCAAATTAGCACATATGACCCGATGAAGGATAGTGATAGGAAACTTCTTATACATTCGCTTAGTAATAAAAAATTCTCCTACCGGGGTAGAAACCAGAAAAGGCTCAGGAATCCGTTCAGGGTCCATCTCAAAATTTACAGCAACCAGAGGTGTCACATAAGAGAAACTCAAACCGGGGTCCATTAATACATACACATTGAAATGAATGACATGGAGCATACCAGTGACAACATCTGGAGAGTCCTCCTACTCCTGGTGAGGTGGATAGCATAAAAGCGATTCTAGTGTGAACTGCCAGCAGTACTAGAAGAGACGCCCTGAGGAGGAACTGGGTGGATTACGGAAATGGGGGCACTGGTAGCCTGACTCTGGGGACGAGCATCTTGACTCCCCTGTCTAGCATACGGATAATCTCTAAGTCGGTGGCCCAACTTGCCACAACCAAAGAAACCCCTCTAATCAACAAAACACTCGCCAAAATGATCTCTACTACACTTGGCACATAAAGGAGGATGAAGTCTGTTACTTACACTTTCCTGAGACCTGGACGGGATAGGCCTATTCCCCTACTCCTGCCTGCTTCTAGGTGTAGGAGCACTAACTGAGGAAGGCGCGAGCATAAACGGAAGTCTCTGGAATTGAGGGAGGTTCCCTCCATGGAATCTGGACTGACCGAATTCCTACTGCTCTGATCTAGCTCTTTAATTTCCTCTTACTCTCTCCTCTCTTTCACCTTATCAGCTTCAATATGTTGGGCATGTATCATCAACCAAAAAAGGTCCATCTCCCTATTAAGCATAGTAGATCTACACTCTTTCACAACGTAACTCGACACGCCGATCACGAACTTGCTCATGATGGTCCTGGAGTCTGCCGTCATACTAGGAGCATATTTGGATAACTGATTGAATCTAAGACAATACTCTTTAATAGTCATGGATCCTTGTCTCAAATTTATGAATTCCTCTATCTTTGTTTCCCTTATCTCAAGAGGAAAAAATAATCCAAGAACACATCCTGGAATAACTGCCAAGTCATGGGAGCGGCATCCTCCCCTCTACTCTTTCTCCATATCTTCACCCAATCATATGCAACATCTTTTATTTGATAGGCAGCCAATTCAACACTCTTCTCCTCAGTCACGTGCATAATCTGGGTGATCTTTCTCACTTCATCCAAGTATATCTATGGGTCTTCACCAACCTTTCATCCATAGAACTCATGTAGAATCATCCGCATAAATTTGAACTTGAGCAGTAGTAGAATTATTCTCTTGCGGAGGCAAAATAATAGCCTGGATGTTAGCTTGAGCATTGGTGGTAACTGCCTGGGCTAGCGCCTGAAAAGCTACCCGAAATTTCGTATGAGACATATACTCGTTCAAGGGATCCACTGGTTGAGGTTGCTTATTGTTTCTATGAGCTTGACGGGGAGGTATTTTCTGTTATAAGAGGCATGAGTTAATCGCAAATAAAGAGACAATTGTAGGCACTAGAAACTTTAGAAAGAAATAAACAACTTTTCCTAAAATGTCTCATAGCCTCTTGCTCACAGATACGGTGTGCTACACACCGATGATCAAGACTCTACGTAACGCGGCTTGTCAGACTCCCAAGGACCTAGGACTTCTTAAACCTTAGGCTCTGATACCAAGCTTTGTAACACACCAAAATTTTTATCCCGAGATGTCAAACAGTGCTTAGGGCTACATGTAGCCCCAAGCTAACCCTCGGAGCTAGACCCTACCTTAAGGAACTCAATTTAATAATAGTCATGCATAATAAAGAGATATATCACATCGGGTTCAAGAGAGATACAGAGAATACTAAACTGTACAACCAAAATATATATTGAATGTCTGTACATACCATCCCTCTAGTCTGACAAAGCCTCTATACATCAAAATTAAGGAGCCTTTGGGACAAACCCCCAACTGACTCAACAGTACTGAAAGCCATAACAACAAAATAATATCACAAAAATATAGACACGGTCCTCGAACCATGAGGACTCACCACTGAGGAAACATAGTGAGGCACCCAAATATCGCTAATGTGGCTGCGGCTGAGTACCTGAACATACATTACGAGAAAAATGTAGCCCATAGGAAAATATGTGGGTCAACACTTTGGAATGTTCTAAGTATGTAGGGGTGCATGCAACAATGTAAATATCATTATCAATTTCATAAAAATATGTATATGTACAATGATGGCTTACTTGGCTTAAGTTATATTGAAACATACTTTTCATGATCTCATAGCAAATAAATCATATGGTAAAAACCTCATAAAGCATCATAAACAACTCAACTTTTCAACTCAAGACTCGGAGTGACTCGGTAATTCAAGAAACTTAACTCTTATGGACATGGGAGGTTCTTGTAACTGATATAAAACAAGTGAACTACATGGAGTCCAATGTTTTGCCCTCCTAAGGAGAGAATTCCACATTGGTGGGAGCGTCGTACTCTTGCCAGGGAGTACAACCTTAATTTAGTGATCACAATCTCATACTCGGCCTCTGGCCCACAAATATCAATACCAATCCTATGGTGGCACGTAGTTTTAGGGGAAATACCATATTTCCCACTCGGTGCTAAATACTACTCCCAGACATAAGCTCAAAACTCATTAGAAAATCCACCACAAACATCACAAGGGTCTATCATGAAGATCAAATCAAATCTCTTTCTCATTTATCGAATCATAATCAATTTGTGGATTCCTAACTCGACTCGAATCAAATCAATCTTTCTCAATATCAAAATGTTGATTCATTAAATCATGGCAACATCAATAACTTTGAGGAAATATTAAGACTCATTGTAACAACTCAATCTCATACATCAATATACTTAATAATCCAATTTGTCATAAGGGAGCTTAAAGCTTGACACATATCTTAAAAGCACTTGAAATATCAACTCATGGTAGGAATATGAAATTCACAATATTAAATATCAAGTTATAACTTGGGAATAGTAAAATAATCATGTATAACAAAGCTTGAATAATTTATATTCTCATAGTCACATGATGAAGTAATTTGGGTATAAACTCACTTGCAAAATCATATAAACCCATAATAGAAATCAAAGTTTTAGGCACAAGAACGAAAGGATTGCTCTTGTTTAAAACCCCACATACCTTAATCTTTGAAATTGGATGAATTCTAGTGCTTGAGACTCTATCCGCACTTGTAATAAATGATACTCAAAGGCCACACTATGAGGAACTTGATTCTTGAAGAAATCTTACAGATTTATGGATGAGTTTTTTGGAAGATTAATGTTATTGAATGAAACCCTAGATATATTTTCTTAAGAGAATTGGAAGAGAAAATGAAGAAATTAGGGTTTGGATGGGGATTTTCATATATATAGGGGCCTCCAAAATATGGGAAAAGACCAAAATAACCTTGCAAAAATGTCCTTTAATTGCTGAAAAAAGTAGTTGACGACATTTGTGACAAGTCGTCACGAAATGTCATCACAAAAGGGTGGAATTTATGACTTTCTGCTTAAGGTTGACGACATTTTGTGACAAGCCGTCAGACTTGTGATAGTCGTCACAATATATTAGAATTTGTGACTTTCTGGTTAAGGTGATGACATTTTCTAACAAGCCGTCAGACTTGTGACAAGTCATCACAAAATGTCGTCACACAGTTTCTAGGCTGACACGCTGGAGTAAAATAGGCATAACTTTTCGCTTCGATACCGGATTTGGGTGAAATTGGTACCATTGGAAAGATAATTAAATTATCTATCTGTTGGTAGTCATGATATCAAAATTTCTTAGTGTAACAAGAGATATAATCGTTTGAATTTGACTATTCTAAAATTCTTCTCAAGAATTCAACCAGTAAGGGATGTTTTCATTCACCTAATCGCTAGGACATCTTTGAGGCCTTAATACACATCACCCTTGATCAGAAAACAACCAAAGCACTATAATTTATTTCTCATGAGCTTGAGTCATGGTTGCACTATTGGTTAGAGTTCTCGGGGTATTACACAACACTAATAATTCTTTTTGGGTTTTTCAAGTATTTATTCGGAGCTACGACTCTTTAGAGTCTAGGAAATTAGGCACGGATCTTGGGATTATGCTTTCATTAGAGCAATATATGAATGATTGTATGATAATATGATGCAAATTCTAAGTGTGGTGATGTGGTAGGCTAGGTTGGAAATCTTTGAGGCTAGTTCATCAACAAAACCCCAAAGGTGTCACTCATTGACCCTTTTGTATACCTAACGAGTGCTTCAATCAAAACCACCTAATACCTCAATTATACACCCCTATTTTTAGGATGGTGCAATAAGTATAGTCAACTTCACAATTACCCTTATATCTAAGATAGTGAAAATTAGTCAACCATGCTTATAAATTGTCTATTATTACTTTGGTTCCGAAATCCCTTTTTCAAGGATGATGTAGGTTCCTAAAGTTCACCCAAACCCTTCTTTCAAGGATGGTTTAAGCTATTAAGAGCTTGGGATTTTCATCCATCAAACCTATTTGGGTATTTGAGGCTTTAACCCACAAATCCCAACCAAGTTACTCAAGCAATAGTAGAATCCAATATCACAAACTAGTAAATGCACAAACAAATCACATCTCACACGTATTTACATCCTATTCTAGCATAATCCCAAGAGGAAAAACTAGCTACTCATAAAATAAATAAGTATAGATTTTATCCAAAATCCCCATTGATTTGATTTGAGAAAATCTAAGTAAATGTTACTTCAAACTATGAGATCCAACAAATCTTCAATGGGAGTTCACTAATTTTTCACTTGGAAGTGACTCCAAAATATTCTTCACCCAAAATTTATACAATATTTTCTTCTCCAAAAATAGAGGCTACAAACCCTAGAACAATGTTCAAAATTGAGGAAGATGGAATATGATAAATAATAGGGTTTGAGTCTTCTTTTTGTCAAATTTGAGAACAGCCACGTGCATTGACATCTCTGCCCTTGGGCTGCACTTTTTTGTTGTACCGTGATTGCATAGGCTTGGCCGCGACCGCAATCAAATCACGTAACCATGTTAGGTTGACCTTTTTGGCTAACCGCGGTCGTAGTCCTCATACCGTGATCGTGGTAACTGAGGCCATTTCTGCTCCAAGTCTTCAGTTGCACTTTCTTACCTTCTTTTGATCGTTTTTATGCTCCAATCCACATCTTTCTATTTCATCAACTATGTGCCTACAAAATGTGGATATTAGTGCATTCAATCACAATTGTGTCTCTTTTATTCATTCTAAACACAGTTATATACTTTTTGTTTTGAGTCTGATTACAACTTTGAATCTGAATCAGAAAATGAGATTGAATTGCCTGAATCTTCTGATAGTAATCATGAAAATAAAAAAGCTTGCCCTGATTATCCTCATAATACTTGTGCTTGTGATGACATGTTTTATAAATTGCAATCTCAGTTTGAAGACTTAGATTTAAATGTACAAACTTCAACTGCTGAAAATGTCCTTGAATTATTAAAAGAAATTTCTGATGAAAAACTACGGGGAAAAATTATTAATCTTGCTGCAAAAAAATCTGCAAATCGCATTCCTATTAATTCTAAAGCAGTTACTAAAACTCATGACTATGATATGCCTTATTCTTTGTCCGAGGTTAATCGACGCCTTGCTTTAAGTAAAACCCCTGGTAGAGATACTTCTTTTTATGATTTAAAAATCGAGGTTGAAAATCTGAGTAAAGAAATTATTTCTTTAAAACAAAATCAAATGATTTATGATCAGAGGATTTCAAAAATTGAAGAAAATACTTCTCATCATGTTTCTCCTTATGATGTGCCTTCTATGTCCAAAGGTCCAGAAATTACTGAAAATAACAATGATATTAGTGCTCAAAATCTGGATATAAAAAATGATTTTTTTTAGGAATGATGCAAATTGTTACCGCTCATAAATGGTAAATTAATTGCACTATATTGATTAATAATGATATTTCTATAACTAATATTGCTATGATTGATAGTGGTGCAAATGTTAGTTGCATTCAAGAAGGATTAATCCCTACTAGATATTTTCAAAAACCTAGATATTTTCAAAAACCTACTCATATCATTAGATCTGCATCTAGACATACACTTGATATTAATTATAAATTGCCTAATGCTCATGTCTGTAGAAATAAGACTTGCATTCCACATTTTTTCTTTATAGTAAAAAATCAATTATATCCCCCTATTATTTTAGGAACACCTTTTATAAATGACATCTACCCTTTTATGCATCTTGATGCAAATGGTTTTCAAGCTACTTATAAAAATAAAAAAATATCATATTCTTTTATTACAGATCCAGTAACTAGAGATATCAATGCTTTGATTGACATGAAACAAACACAGTTAAACTTCTTACAATTTGAAATTATGAGTATGAATGTTTAAAATACACTGAGTTCTGTGAAAATACAAGAAAAAATAAAAATGATTTCTAGTTAATTGATTGCTGATATTTGTGCGGTTCACCCAAATGCTTTTTGAAAAAGAAAAGAACATGTTGTTTTCCTTCCTTATGAAAATGATTTCAGCGAAACAAATATTCCAACAAAATCCCAACCCTGCCAAATAATGCAGAGTTAGTAGAATTCTGCAAAAATGAGATTGATAATCTTCAAGAAAAGGGTCTCCTAAAACCTTCAAAATCTCCATGGTCATGCACTACTTTTTATCTTAACAATGCTGCTGAAAAAGAACGCGGTATGCCTAGATTTGTCATTAATTACAACCCGCTAAATAAAGTTTTGAAATGTATTAGGTATCCAATACCCAATAAAAAGACTTATTATCTAGATTATATGTCAAAATTTGATTTAAAATTTGGTTATTGGCAAATTCGTATTGCGAATGAACATACTTATACAACTGCATTTAATGTGCCTTTTGGTCAATATGAATGGAATGTTATGCCTTTTGGTTTGAAAAATGCTCCTTCTGAATTCCAAAAAATTATGAATGATATATCCAATCTCTACATGAATTTTGTAGTTGTTTATATAGATGATATTCTTGTTTTTTCAAAAACAATAGAATTACATTTTAAACACTTGAATATTTTCAAACAAATTGTTATACAAAATGGTTTAGTTATTTCTAAAACAAAAATGTCTGTATTTCAAACTGATATTTGATTTCTTAGACATAATATTTCTAAAGTTAACATTGAACCAATACAAAGATCTTTAGATTTTTTGAAAAAATTTCCAGATATTATCACTGATAAAACTCAATTACAACGATTCTTAGGAAGTCTTAATTATATTTCCCCTTACTATCAGAACTTATCCCGGGATTTGGCACCTTTGTATGATAGATTAAAAAAGAATCACAAAGAACCTTGGACTACTACTCATACTAAGCTAGTCCAAATGATTAAAAAACGTGTTGAGTCTATACCTTGTGTAACCCTTGCGAATCCTACATGGTTAAAAATCATAGAAACTGATGCCAACATAGGTTATAGAGGAATTCTAAAACAAGTGAATCCCCATACTAATTTTGAAAATCTTATTAGTTTTCATTCAGGAAATAGTCTGAAAGCCAGAAAAAATATGCCATGGTGGCTCATGAAATGTTAACGATTGTTAAATGAGTTTTAAAATTCCAAGATGATTTATATAAACAAAAATTCATTGTTTGAACTTGATAGCTTAATGGCTATGAACACACGAAATTGGCTACTAAGATGTAAATTCCAGCAACCAAATAAAGAAAAAACAACACATAGAATGAAGATAAAGAAGAAGAATGCTTGAAATTAAAGGATCGATAGAAAGACCCTTACTCCTATTCAATGATTAGCACTAGAAGATGTTTCAAAATCTTCAAAACACCTCACAAATAAGAGTTCAAACCTTCCTCTTAGGTAACCCAAAGGAAACACTTTCCTCAAGTACACCTTTCTTGCCAAATTATCCAAAAAAAGTGAAACCCTAACTTCAAATGTTCTTGGACCACTTTCGAGTTCTAAGAGTTAAAACTAGAGACTAAAAACTACAATATAAGAGTAATATCAAATTTCATCAAAATATCAGGAAAATAGAAGCTAATAGGTTTATTTATACTATTACATAACAATGACGAAAATACCCTTAATGAAGGGTGCTCCTTTAGAGTATAAAAAAGAGTCATCAAAAGATAATATTGCCCTTAATAATCCCAAGTATAGGTGACCTTGGAGTGTAAGAACCCTTTCTCCAATCTTCAACTTGAACAGGGCATTGTAATGGTTCCAAAACGTCTTCAAGCATTTTTAAATCCGAGGCTTGAACCTTTGACAATCTGAAGCGTGAAGCTTTGATAGGACCTTGTAATCCTTGTGCTCTTTATACTTGTATCATCCTCTCCATTTTGAAAACAAACACACAATCATTGTGATAGGAGGGTTAGCATTAGTATCACAACTTAGGTAAACATGCCAAGGGGGTACACTCTTAGAATACAACCAACTATCTTTTGTTATGAGTAAGAAACACCGAATACTAGCACCACAAAGGACACAACTAATACTAACATCAATGAGTGAAGGATACAATCTGAAACTAACACAAATGCCACTTGTTTTCAAGGGAAGACAAACATTCAAAATTCGACATCTATGGCTTAAGAAGTTTCCTTTAACAACACATATCCTATCACTCACCACATCTCTATGAACATGATCACTATGAAGCATTCTACTATCAAGGTATTTATCAAACAAATTCAAAAGACCATATTCATCATCAAGATCTATATTACAAGCACCAACAAGCCAAGGTTGTTCATATTTGAAATACATCCACGGGTCCTTTGTGTTTGACATAAAAGTCTTAGCATAAAGGATACCAAAGACATGAATAGCATCAACATCAAAAATAAATGCACATGACCAGAAATTATTCCACCCACATCCTAAAGGAATTCCGGGATCAAATGGAAGTAGAAGATAAAGATCTAAACTGAGATGACGACCCACTCCCTTCATTAGGCTAATTTGCTCACAATCATTCAAGGTATTACACACAACTTTGACATACACAAGGCCACTATGAACAAGACTAATATCATGGATTTCATTACACAAGTTCAAATGGCCATGTTCAATACCAAGATCATCAATACAAGCATCATCACTAACTTGGAAATTCTCAAACATACCATTCTCATGCTCAAGTAAAGAACTAGTTTTAAGAAAAAGTTGATCATTATTCACAATAAAAGAGTTACTAAGGAAAGAGATATGCACTTGCAAACCCAAAACCACTTCACTAGACACTAAATCACAATATCTGGAGTTCAAAAAAGTGTTGAGGGTAGCAAAGTCACCTCGGGTTAGGCTTGGGCAGTCCACTTTTTTGGTGCTCTTGGTCAAGTGAGCCTCTAGTTCATTTCTCATGCCTTCCTGTGGAACTCCATTTGGATCCTTCTTGATTATCATTTCATCTAGTACCTTCACATAAGAAGAATAAAAGCTAGGCAAAATGCTAGCTTTTGGGTTAGGAAGTGACAAAGGTTCTTTGTGGACAAGACCCACAATCAAGCAATTTTTTTCCTTTCCAACCTCACTACCCATGACTTACCTTTCCTTTTCCTTTATTTTTCACACTCTTCTTGTACCTCAATATCAAGCTTCTTTCCATCTTGAAAACTAACCTCATCACCCTCGGGTTCTATCACCATCTCTTCTCTTAGTTGTATGGGGTGATTTTGATTTAGTGGATCTTGGGGAGGAGGCATTGGATTACCTTGGAGATGTATTTGGATTTGTGGCATGGAATTTTGTGGAGTGTGAGGACTTTGGTAAAGTGGATTTGGAACTTGGTGGTTTGAATTTTGTAGAGGCTTTGGTGGATATAATCTATCAATGCTCGCTTTCATTCTAATCACACCACCCATCAAGGACACCATTTCAACCCCCATAGCATTCACATTACTTTTCAAGGCATTATTATTATTTTGTATTTCTTGATCAAAGGCATCAAACCGAGCCATCAAGGCTCCAATAGCATCATTCTCCAAAGGTTGGAAAGTAGTACCTTCGGGTTTCATGGCAAATATACCTAAAAGAACAAAAAAAAATAGCAAGCAACACAACCTACAAAACGAGCAAACAAATTAGTTCAAAAGCCTCACTTCACTCACGATCAACCTCACCTCACACTTGGCCTCACAAGTATTGGAGAATCGACAATACTTGGCAAGTTACTTAAGAGATGAGAAGCTTTGGTTCGGAATCAATCTTTGTTTGAAATGACTCAAATAAAGTGATACACAAACTTGAACCAACAAAAACTACGACTTAAAAATGAGAAAAACATACACAGAACCGAACATACAAAATAAACGAACTCTAGACTAATTACCAACCTAGTAGGTACTTACTAGTTTGCTAATTAGTGATAGAACCAAAAAAATTGAAACTAGAAACAACAATTAGAAACTAGGAAAACTAAATTTAGAGGCGAATTTTGGTTGAGCATAAGTGATGATGTGGCACTACGTGGTTGGTTGTCACTTTTCAAAATTCCAAATTTTTTTCCCAACTTATTTCGGCCAACGCCTCTTAGGAAAGAAGAGAATTCAGTTTTGGAGGGAAAATTTTCAAGTTTGAAGCCTTTTCAAGCTTCAAAATGGATGAGAAATGAATTGGTCCCCCCTTTGTACTTGCAATTGTACTTTGTTGTCCCCTTGTCCCCTCCTCCTTTTGGAAGAATGGAATATTCTTTGAATATGCTTTTGGATAAACAACTTTTTCACTCTCTTTCTTCCTTTTTTTGGATCAAACAAGAACTTTGAATAGCCTTCTTCACTAAGTTATGAAGATCATAGATGAACAAGATGAATATTCAAGCGTTGACCAAGTTTGACCACCTAGCAAATGAACTCCAAAACTGAATTTTTTTGAAGATCTAGGTTTCTTAGCCCAAAACAACTTCAACCAACCAAAAATCAGCCATAAATCAAGTCACCAACACCAACCAAAAACATCACCCTCTCCCAAAAAGCATCAAACAAGCCACAACAATGGTGGATCTAGCTCAAAATCAACCAAACTTCTCTCTAAAAGTAGATCTAGACTCCCTAGGTGCTAGGGAACGAGAATCTAGCACTTGAAACCAACAAAACAACACAAAAACATGTAGATCTAAGATCTAAAATTTAGTCAAAACACAAAAACGTGAAACACCTATTTCTTTTTTGATTTTCTAGACTCTAAACTTTTTTTTTGTGGAGATTTTCTTGGATCTAAGACTTAGGGTTGTAGGAATAACCCTAAACAAGGCTTTGATACCAAATGATAGCCTAATGGCTATGAACACATGAAATTGGCTACTAAGATGCAAATTCCAGCAACCAAATAAAGAAAAAACAACACATAGAATGGAGATAAAGAAAAAGAATGCTTAAAATTAAAGGATAGATAGAAAGACCTTTACTTCTATTCAATGATTAACACTAGAAGATGTTTCAAAATCTTCAACACACCTCACAAATAAGAGTTCAAACCTTCCTCTTAGGTGACCCAAAGGAAACACTCTTCCTCAAGTACACCTTTCTTGCCAAATTATCCAAAACAAGTGAAACCCTAACTTCAAATGTTCTTGGACCACTTTTGAATTCTAAGAGCTAAAACTAGAGACGAAAAACTACAATATAAGAGTAATATCCAATTTCATCAAAGTCTTAGGAAAATAGAAGCTAATAGGTCGATTTATACTATTACATAACAATGACGAAAATACCCTTAATGAAGGATGCTCCTTTAGATTGTAAAAGAGAGCCATCAAAAGACAATATTGCCCTTAATAATCCCAAGTATAGGCGACCTTGGAGTGTAAGAACCCTTTCTCCAATCTTCAACTTGAACAAGGCGTTGTAATGGTTCCAAAATGTCTTCAAGCATTTTCAAATTCGAGGCTTGAACCTTTGACATTTCGAAGCGTGAAGCTTTGATAAGACCTTGTAATCCTTGTGCTCTTTATGATTGTATCAGAACTGACGCACAATCCATTAAATAGATGTTTGATAAATATTTTAAACATGATACTTCTAAACTAATTTTTGCAAGATGGCAAGCTCAACTAGCCCGTTTCGATTTTGAAATACAATATAAAAAGGGTAGGGAAAATTCTTTACCTGATTTTCTGTCTTGTGAATATATCAATAACTCATAAAACTTTTACAGGCAATTCTGGGACTGTGAGGTGGAGCCAAGGAGAATGAATTATTATACTTTCTACCTATCCAAAAACCTATTATTACTATTATTAAATGTATTTTTCAGAAAGAAGATATCCATTTCTTAATAATAAGAAAAATTATCCATGACATGATAAGAGAAGGCTTATACATTCCAAATTTTGAAAAAATAAGAGATGAAATCGACTGGTCCGACTTTGATACATCATTTGAAAAATTTTAATCTTTTGATGCAGTATGGATCCACCCTGGCAAAGGGACAGAGAACGCGGAAACGACGGTAGAAGCTAAAGAGAACGTGGAAACGGTGGTAGAAGCTAAGGTTCCTCCTACAATTGAGGCAGAAACATCTCTTCATCTTCCTATACTTCTTTCTCTTCTAATTTCCCGATATTACAACAGGGAAATAGAACTTTGATTAATGCAAAACTTTTTGCAAATTGCTGAATCATCATCCAAAAACCAGCATATGAGCACTTCAATTCATTTAGAAAATATTCCAGATGATCACCCTTTATAAGAACAACTTCAGTCCTATATGTTTGTTAAGCAAACAGATTAGTTTGCCTCAATTGTTCAAGAAAATACTGCTGATAGGTCAAATTATGAAAAGCTTGATACTAAAGAACTAATAGTTCTTGTCGAAAATACTCAAATATGCAAGCAAGAAGATCCATAGAGACTACACCAAAAATACTTGATCACTAACCTTTATATTGTAGGTGAATTTTATAAAACAAGAGCTTTTTATGAGACAATCCTACTATTACTGGAAGTAGTGAAATTGAACACTATCAAATGAGTGAAACAACCCCAGGAGTCCATGGATACTCCAAAATAGTCATCCAAAATCCCATATCAATAGAAGACTGGGGAACCACGTCCATGACTGAAAAAACCATGACCATGAAAGAAGCAAAAATAACTTTCACTTATTGGGACTACGTAAAAGCATTTACCCAGACTTTATATTATAATAGCATCAAGCATAAACATACTTAGTTTTTAAAAGTCTATGCTAAAGTATTTAAAGATCCCATTCCAAATTGGTTTATCCAATAGTGGTCGTATCATGGCCCCACAGTTAAGATCTTACCACCAGAATATTTTCATCTTTACAAAGAATGGAAAAACACTTCACCATTTTTAACAGAATTATAGCTTTCTGAACATGTCTATAAATTGGATACCATTGATCAAATGTACTTTTTCATAGAGTTTTCCATTCTGTGGGTCCATAAATAGAGTGTTGAATTCGGGTATACTAAAGATCAACTATCGGGCTTATATAAGGTATTTTATAACTTTTGGGAAAAATTAACCCGCCAGGATCCGGTTACAAAAATCCTTTATGGAAAAGACTTGCAAGAAACCATTATAAGAAAAAACGCTGAATATGTCATGCTCCACAAAAAAAATTATCGATGACAAAGGCCTAAACTATATTTATAGAAGAATCTCCGTACAAGAAGGAGATAAACTGGAAATGGTTGAAAAATACTTAGCAGAAGTTCAAAATAAACTACTACAAATGATAGAACAAAGTTCAAATACTTCTATGAAAAGAATTACCATTGAAGAAGCAGAAAACACTGAAGACATTTGCGATTCACAGTCACTACCTCCAGAACTTATCCTCACAAATGAAGAGATCAAAAAAACTAAAGCATTTCTCTATTAACTGAAGAAAAAGGGAAAAGAGAAAATAGGACAAGCAGTCCTCAACAACTAATTACTATGTTTTACTATAGGGCCCATTTGTAACAATAAAAATACTATGCGCAAGGACCCACTGTAGGACCCATAGTACTATGTGCAGATTTTTTTTCTATAAAATACGCCTCATTCTGTATAAAAGGCAGAAGTTTTCCTTTTCCTTCACCTTTTCTCTCTAAGCCTAGCTTTCTCTTTACTTTGTAATATACTGTGAAGATAAATAAAAGGCAGATAGCCAACATTTAATACTGTTCAGGCTTTCCATCCGGCCAACTTCAAGGTACATAGTTTTTATTCTTTTAACTTACATTTTATACACCTTCTTCCTGCCAGTCGTGACCATGTTCGGCTAAGAAAATTCTTATGTCTATATTAAAAATCTAACTCTTATTATTAGATAATTATGAAGAATCCAGACTTTATCTAAATATGAGAAAATGTTAAATAGCTTATAACTTGGTTCCAAAATGGTGGTACAGTTGAGTTTAATATATCTTAGGTTGGCCTGGTCTCAGTGACTCCGTCTAGTAAGTTGTGCCTTTTTAGCCCATAAAGTTGATAGATACAAAGGGCAATTTTTTGCATAATTAGAACTTCTAGACACATGGGTTCGATCTAAGCATATTAAATCTCTAATAGACCCTTTATTTGGGTAAAGGATTTCCTATAGTTATTAAGCTATTTGACATTCCCTTTTATTTTGATTGGTGTCTTTGGTTCGATATTTTGACTAAAGATTAAGTCGATATTCTTTTGATAAGTCTGAACGCAGCGTGGCTTACCCCTTCTTCAGGATCCCTGTCATAGGGAGATATAATTGTTTTTTTACTAGAAAAAAAAAATGTGGAATGCAAGTCTTATTTCTACAGACATGTACATTAGGCAATTTATAATTAATATTAAGAGTATGTCCAGATGCAGATCTAATGATATGAGTAGTTTTTTGTAAATATTTAGTAGGGATTAATCCTTCTTGAATGCAACTAACATCTGCACCATTATCAATCATAGCAATATTAGTTATAGAAATGTCATTATTAATCAATAAAGTGCAATTAATATACCATTTATGAGCGGTAAAAAATTGCATCATTCCTTCAAACTTGGAATATATAAGTCTTCTCTTATCATGTCATGGACAATTTTTCTTAGTATTAAGAAATGGATATCTTCGTTCACAGGAACACATTTAATAATGGTAATAATAGTTTTTTCCAGATAGGTAGAAAGTATAATAATTCATTCTCCTTTTTACTACCCTTTTTATATTGTATTTCAAAATCGAAAGGGGCCAGTTGAGCTTGTTATCTTGCAAAAATTAGTTTAGAAGTACCATGTTTAAAATCTTTATTAAACATATATTTAACGGATTGTGCGTCAATTCGAACAATTTATTTTTGATTATATAAATCATCTTGGAATTTTAAAACACATTTAACAATCATTAACATTTCATGAGCCACTGTGGCGTATGTTTTCTGGCTTTCAGATCATTTTCCTGAATGAAAACTACTAAGATTTTCAGAATTACTATGGGGATTCACTTGTTTTAGAATTCCTCCATAACCTATGTTGGAAGCATTAGTTTCTACAATTTTTAACCATGCAGGATTCACAAGGGTTACACAAGGTAAAGACTCAACACGTTTTTTAATCATTTGGACTAGCTCAGTGTGAGTAGTAGTCCAAGGTTCTTTGTGATTCTTTTTCAATCTATCATACAAAGGTGTCAAATCCCGTGATAAGTTCTGATAGAAAGGGGAAATATAATTAAGACTTCCTAAGAATCGTTGTAATTGAGTTTTATCAGTGATAATATGTCACGCCCCAAATCCTATTAAGGCGGACTGGCACCCGTTGCCGGTAAGGCTCGGGAGAACTAACCTGTAGCAATATATTACCTATGAACATTATAAGTTCCTTTCATACTAAACATGCCCTCAAAAGATAAATAGGACTAGCAAGTCAAAAGATATTATATGACTAGGCCGTTGGAGCCACAATGTCTACGATACGATACATGACCATACTATACTTAACGTAGTCTACAAGGCCTCTAGACAAGAAACATTATCTTATAAGGGTCGGGACAGGCCCCGCCTCATGATAAGATACTATACAATGCAAAAAGATATGATAAGACTCAAAGCCCCGAAGCAACCTGGAGCTCAGTGACTGCGGTTGATATCCTGTACTCTTACTAGGGAGGTTTATTAGCTTCTGTACCTGCAGCATGGAATGCAGGTCCCCCAAGAGGGACGTCAGTACGAAATAATGTACTGAATATGTAAGGCAACATGTACTATATATGAGATAAAAAAAACACACTCAAATGAAACCATGTACTGCTGTAGGGTAAAAGACCACCTTTATGAATATTGTGGAGTCATGTATCTTATAACAATTAAGTTACTTTACTCTTATTACTTGTATAATCTGTGCACAGCATGTAATACAGATGACCAGCTGATCAGTGGTAAATCTATATCAGGATCGACCCATGCTAGGCTTTCCTTTCACCCCTGGGATACCCCCTGTAATACTGGGATTGACCCATGCTAGGTGATTCTTTCACCTCTGGGATACCACCCATCAGAAGCAACTGTAGACATAAATCTTCTTATTACTTTTGAGATGAATCTTTGGTGGTCGTAACATTTGAGCTATAAGACTATAAGCATGACAAATGACAAGTATGTGTCCATGTAACATCATATCATAATGAAAAGAGTGGGTTGTACAATTAGTGAAACATGTAGGACATAAACAACGTATGAACTTTATTTAGCTAAAAAGAAGACTCATATGTCATGGTACCCAATGTATGTATGCAGCAGTGACAATGCTCGAATCTGGACACACAAGTACATGTTAAAGAGTGGAGTGGTTATGTCGAAGTTTGTAAAGATCTCTATGTGCCAATGAAGACTTTGGATTCCATGCCAAATAATAAGAGATCGAATAGCCTTACATACCTCGACATATCAACTTGTTTTTACGTCGAAATGACTTCTTTTCTTCCAACTATTTATCTACAATATCATGTTTCAAAGCTAGTATTAGCAGCTAATCAATGTATCTGGACAGCCCAATCTCACAAGACACAACACTTTGGCAACAAACGTATAACCATCAACTCAATGGTATTATTCCGACTTTCTCAATTCTAACTGTATTCAACCAGCATACATTATCATATACATGATGTATACAGCCTATATTAGCTCTATAACATGCTGGCAACAGTCCATACCTACAACACATAACCATTTTACTAAACGCTCAACTAAGAAGCACAACATCTCGTCGTCTCCCTACATTTCATCGTTAACAATTCATACTTGTCCCAACTTTGAACCAGATGCTCCCAACATATATATACATCAAATAAATCTTAACATAGTCACAAAATAGCTCAAAACGTAGGGGGAAACGTGAAACAACAGCCCCCTCAACAAAACAGTCCAATACCATTTTGGAAGCACATAAGATCATATAAGGATACTTGTTTCCAAAGAACTAGCAAAACAGTCCAGCAACCTTGGCAACCATATACACACTATAACATGTTAATAACCTCAACTTTATATCATATTAAAGTCAAAAATCAGGGTAAGAATCGTTCCAAAGCCAAGAAAACCAAACAACAACTTTCAGGACACAAGCTGTCCAGAAATTCCTGCACAGTGAACCAGCCAACTTATCTTGTTTTCCATGGAAAATTCATATCAAATATATGGTTATTTTTACATACCTTAACTCCCAAGGTGTAGGTCTAATTCAAGAACTCAAAAAGTAGCCTTTGGTTGCCTTCCAAGGTGAAGAAATGCCAAGAGAAACTTAGAGAGAACAGCTGAAATTTTTTTGGTCTTTTATTGATTAACCTAGGGAGCTCGGTTTTGGTCCCTTTTTAAGGAGACTTTAGACCGACTTTCTCCTTATATTTGCAGCTGATTAACTCAAATTGGTCAATGACTAATTTTCCCCTTTCACTTGGGCCTTTTGGATCTCTAAATCAATGGGCTTTAGTGGCCCATTTCCTTAATCTTTCTTGCACTTTGTTTGGGCCCAATCTTGTTAGTAGTGAATGAATGTAGTTGGGCCTATTATATAAAAATTTTGGGCTGAACATCTTGGCCCAATATAATGTTAAACCATTGGCTTAAATAGCCTCCCTAACTTGGGCTTCGTTTGTCACAAGACTTGGAAAGTTTCGGCGTTAAGCCTTGTCTTCGTTCCCCTTTCTTTTTATTTTACTAACGTCTAGACTTCAAGTGAGTTCACTTATGAATGAATTCTTCTCCCTCATGATATATAATTTTTAAGCTAAGCACACAGGTGACTCACCTGCTAGCTTCCTAAGTTCCATAAGCATGTCAATGATTTTCTCCGTTTAAGGCCACAGTCTCTAAATAGATTTCCATATAGTGCCCCAATCCAAAACTTGAACACTTGAAAAATTTTGGTAGTAATTAAATCAAGTCGTATGTCATTTTATGTGAACATTACTAGTACATGTAAAATGTGGGGTGTTACATAATATTTGGGAATTTTTTTGAAAAATCTAAAGATCTTTGTGTTGGTTCAATTTTACCTTCAGAAATATTATGTCCAAGAAATCGAATATCAGTTTGAAATAGAAACATTTTTGGTTTAGAAATAACTAAACCATTTTGTATAATAATTTTTTTGAAAATATTCAAGTGTTTAAAATGTAATTGTATTGTTTTAGAAAAAACAATAATATCAGCTATATAAATAATTACAAAATTCATCTAAGGATTGAATATATCATTCAAGATTTTTTGGAATATATGCCGTCTAAATAGCTTACCGCATTTATTACTGATATTCTTATGATAAGTCTGAATGCAGCGTGGCTTTCCCCTACCTAAGGATCCTTGTCATATGGTATCAGAGCCTGGTTATTTCATAGTTATCTGATGTACAGGTGTGACAAATTTAAGCATAGGCATAAAAATTTAAAATATGGATTTGGGAGAAGTTAGTACAAAAAGTACGAAACTTGAAGAGGTAGATCCTCAAAATATCGATTTATTAAATAAATGGACTCGTCCAAAAATCAACATAAAAACTATTTATGAATACGGATATTTTGATAAAATTCTGCATAAACAATTGTTCAAACTACCGAACAATCTATTGCCTTAAATGCTGATGAACAAACTATTCACTTGCTTAGTAAAAATGATGTAGATACTTTTAAAAATTGTTATAATTTCATGCATATTGGCTTAGTACATATTGTTTTTAAACCCTACTTTGAGAGGTCTGCCAGAAACATTTTTAGTGGCACTACGTGATGCCAGAAATCAAAATTTTAGACAATCTTTAATGGGAAATATTGAATCTACTCTTGCATATGGCCCTGTATATTTTAATGTTCAACCAAATTTACAATTATCTTTGACTGATAGAAATATTCTTGATGTATTGACATTAAATGTAAAAACTCATGGTTATAATTATTCCCCTGGATATGAACTCATAGGAGTATCTTATCATATTTATTACCGTCTTATGACTATAATGACTCCTAAATATAGATTAATTGAAGATCCTTCTGATTATACCATTCTTATAGAAACCAATTTACTAAAATCCAAGGTTAGTACCAGAAGGCCTATAAGATGGGAAGAAATTGACTTCCCTGACACCTAGATTTTGAATTCGGTCATTTCTCCCAAGCAGCTTGCAGGAGAAGTGACCAATTCAGAATTAACTCATGTAACTCAAAACTCTGATAGAAAAATTTGTCTTTAATTTGAAGATAATTCTATCATTTCTTATCGAAATTCCTTTGCTATGTCTCGTAGTATGCCTGCTAGACAATGTATTTCTCTTATTGAACCACCTGTTTATGGCCCAGCTAGGAATCATGTTGCATCCTTGCATACTTTAAACTCTGCAGAATTGCATAATTCTTTTAGAAATATTGAAAAGGTTAAAATTTATCCTAAAACTCATATAGTTTAAGATAATGATAATATTTCTAATAAAGAAAATCCAACTCCTTCGAAGATGGAATTTGATGTCAGCAGTATTTAAAATCCTTATATTAATTTCTGAAAATGGTTTAAAGGATTCCACATCAGATAGATTTTAGTCCTGGCTCACAGGTAAGAAATTATGTTAAAAAGAATTCTTTGGTGAAAACTGGAAAAGCTTTAGAACATGGTTTTTCGACCCATGTGTCTAGAAGTTCTAACTGTGCAAAAAGTCGCCCTTTGTGTCTATCAACTTTACGGGCTAAAGAGGCACAACTTACTGGACGAAGTCACTAAGACCAGGCCAACACTATTCACTTGCTTAATAAAAACGATGTAGATACTTTTAAAAATAGTTACAATTTCATGCATATTGGCTTGGTACAAATTGCTTTTAAACCCCTTACTTTGAGAGGTCTACCAGAAACATTTTTAGCGGCACTACGTGATGCTAGAAATCAAAATTTTAGACAATCTTTAGTGGGAACTATTGAATCTACTCTTGCATATGGCCCTGTATATTTTAATGTTCAACCAAATTTACAATTATCTTTGACTGATAGAAATATTTTGATGTGTTGACGTTAAATATAAAAAACCCATGGTTATAATTATGCCCCTGGATCTGAACTCATAGGAATATCTTATCGCATTTATTACCGTCTTATGACTACAATGACTCCTAAATGTAGATTAATTAAAGATCCTTTTGATTATACCATTCTTATAGAAACCAATTTTCTAAAATCCAAGGTTAGTACCAGAAGGCCTACAAGATGGAAAGAAATTAACTTCCCTGACACCTGGATATTGAATTCGGTCGTTTCTCCCAAACAGCTTGCCGGAGAAGTGACCAATTCAGAATTAACTCATGTAACTCAAAATCTGATGGAAAAATTTGTCTTCAATTTGAAGAGAAATCTACTATTTTTTATCGAAATTTCTTTGTTATGTCTCGTAGTATGCCTGCTAGATAATATATTTATCCTATTGAACCACCTGTTTATGGCCCATCTAGGAATCGTGTTGCATCATTGCATACTTTAAACTCTGCAGAATTGCATAATTGTTTTAGAAATGTTGAAATGTTTAAAATGAATCCTAAAACTCATATAGTTCAAGATAATGATAATATTTCTGATGAAGAAAATCCAACTCCTTCGGAGATGGAATTTGATTTCAACGGTATTTAAAATTCGTATATTAATTTCTGAAGATGGTATAAATAATTCCATATCAGATAGATTTTAGTCCTGGCTCACAGGGAAGAAATTATGTTAAAAAAAATTCTTTGGTGAAAACTGGAAAAGCTTTAGAACATGGTTTTTCGACCCATGTGTCTAGAAGTTCTAATTGTGCAAAAAGTCGCCTTTTGTGTCTATCAACTTTACGGGATAAAGAAGCACAACTTAATAAATGGAGTCACTGAGACTAGACCGACCTAAGACATATTAAACTCGACTGTACCACTATTTTGGAATCAAGTTAGAAGCTATTTAACATTTTTCCATATTTAGATAAAGTCTGGATTCTTCATAATTATCTAATAATAGGAGTTAGATTTTTAACATAGACATGAGAATTTTCTTAGCCAGACATGGTCATAGCTGGCAGGAAGAAGGAGTATAAAAAGTAAGTTAAAGAAAGGAAAACTATGTACCTTGAAGCTGGCCGGATGAAAAGCCTGAACAGTATTAAACGGTGGCTATCTGGCTTTTATTTATCTTCACAGTATATTACAAAGTAGAGAGAGAGCTAGGATTATATGACAAGGATTCTTAAGCAAGGGTAAGCCACGCTGCGTTCAACTTATCATAAGAATATCGCTTAAGCTTTAGTCAAAATATCAAACCAAAAACACCAATCGAAAATAAGGAAATGTCAAATAGCTTAATATCTGTATGGAAATCCTTTACCCAAACAAAGGGCCTGTCAGAGATTTAATATGCTTAGGTCGAAAATCTTTAACTCCAAAGCTGCCACTGCTGGAAAAGACAATCTAGGAAGGGATCTACCAGAAAGAAGAGAAGATATTATCTATACTCTTATGTTAACCATCATAGAACATTTTGGAGGAAGGTTTACCAACCAATATGAAAATACTCGTACTCTTCTTAATGGTCTTAGATGTAGACAATTAGGAGAATTTAGGTGGTATAAAGATACCTTTCTACGTCGAGTTATGGACCTACCTAAAAATAACCTACAATACTGGAAGGCCAAATTCATAGATGAACCTTTGTTTGGTGAAAGGGTTTGAAAAAAACTTAGGGGATCATCTATTGATATACCCTGGAAAGATTATACTTCTGGTCATCTTATAGCAACTACCACTGATGAGGGTTTATCTTTATGTAATGAATTGAAATTGAATAGACAAATTAAGATGGATAAGTTTAGAGAAAGGTCTCAATTAGGAGGTTTCTGTGATTAATTTGGTATGAACCAACAGGCTTCCACCTCTCAACAGAAAACTCATAGGCATTCTAAGTCTTATTAAAAAAAGAATTACCGACAAAGGTCTAAATAAGAAAGAGAGACTCAAAAAGCCCATCGTAAGATTACGAGATTTACCAAAAATAGGTCTAAGAGAGACTTAGCAAAAATCAAGTGTTACAACTGCAAACAGTATGGGCATATAGCTCAAAATTATAAGCTCTAAAAAATTAAGTCTCTAGGTCTTACTAATGAACTCCATGATCAAATTTATGGCTTGTTATATACTTCTGGTTTGAATCCTAATTACAACTTTGAATCTGAATCAGAAAATGAGATTGAATTGCCTGAATCTTCTAATAGTAATTATGAAAATGAAAAAACTTGCCCTGATTGTCCTGATAATACTTGTGCTTGTGATGTCATATTTTATAAATTGCAATCTCAGTTTGAAGACTTAGATTTAAATGTGCAAACTTTAACTGCTGAAAATGTCCTTGAATTATTAAATGAAATTTTTGATGAAAAACTACAGGAAAAAATTATTAATCTTGATGCAAAAAAATCTGCTAATAGTATTCCTATTAATTCTAAAGCAGTTACTAAAACTCATGACTATGATATGTCTTATTCTTTGGCCGAGGTTAATCAACGTCTCACTTTAAGCAAAACCCCTGGTAGAGATACTTCTTTTGATTATTTAAAATTGAGGTTGAAAATCTAAGAAAAGAAATTATTTCTTTAAAACAAAATCAAATGATTTATGATCACAGGATTTCAAGATCCAGAAATTACTAAAAATAACGATGATATTAATATTCAAAATCTGGATATAAAAAATGATTTGTTTTTAGGAATGATGCAAATTGTTACCGCTCATAAATGGTATATTAATTGCACTATATTGATTAATAATGATATTTCTGTAACTAATATTGCTATGATTGATAGTGGTGAAGATGTTAGTTGCATTCAAGAAGGATTAATGATACGATTCAAATAGCCTTCTTAGCTTTCAATGACATCATTCGAAGTCGGTATGTAGGGCATCAAGCTTTGGTCACATTAAGGAAACGAGATCCTACATGGAGGGGCCGATTTGAGTACACCAAAGTGTAATCCCACATGTGAAAGATTGCTTGGAGTATTGAACATTGAGGAATCATGGTTTTGAGCCTTCATTAAGGACATTTTGGTTACTTAGCCTAGTCTAAGTAACACTCCATGACCACCCCTTTTCATTAAGGGTATTGTGGTCATCTTGTTATGTAATAAGTTAGACTATAAATAGGTTCTATTAGTTTATTTGCTAGTTAGTTTATAAAAGATGAAAGATTGAAACACTTGAAATCCTCTCTCTTGAGAGTAGACCTCCTTAGTATAGTCTTAGTTAGGACTTGGAAAAGTCATCCTTACTATAGGGCTTGGAAAAGCCAATATTGTTCTTTGCTTGAAAATGGTGGATCTTGAGGTGAGTCGATTACCTTGGCGGTCACTGTAAGAGTGTGGTTTTGATTATTATATTCATTAGGTTTTAATGTTGAAATATACTTGATTCTTAATCTTGTAATAATCTTGGTTTCACAATATATCCTTTCATTATTTTACAAATCCATGTGTTTTTGTGTTTGTCATCTTGTATCCCTTTGTGTTGCTTGTTCTTCTCACATTTTGTGAACTGTTTTGGCATTTTGGTGGACTGATTTGTATCATTTTGTATCAAAGCATGGCTTGATCTTGTTCCCACAAGATCAATCTTGGGCTCGTAAACTTGAAAATAAAAAAAAAGTGTTAGAAAACTGAAAAAATCAAAAAGAGGCAAATCTGTCCATTTTTTTGTGTTCTTGGTTGAAATTGTGTTCTTGTTCTTGTTGTTATGTTGGCCGAGATTTGTGTCTAAATCTAGGCGTGTTTTGATTGTCTTAGTTGTTTATAAGTGTTAGTTTTGTCTTCACTAACACCCTTGAGTCTAGATCCAAGTTGAGCTTGAACATTGTTGTTGGTATTGTTGTTACGGTTTCAAGAACTTGAACATTGTTGGTGTTGTTGTGTAGACCAAAACTTGAAGGTGGTTTGAGCTAGTGTTGTTGGTAATTTTTTTAGGTTTTTAAGCTTAAAAAAGGTGTTGTTGATTGTTGGAGGTTCAACGTGAGGCTAGGTTTTCAAACTTCTATTGAAAGTTCTTGTTGTTCTAGACTATCTTCATGTCTAGTTGCAAAAAAGCTCTTCAATAGTGTTGTTTGATCCAAAAGCCAAGTGGAAAGAACTGATGCCTTTGTTAGTCTTTAAAACAAATCCGAAAAACCTACCAAAAGGGAAGGGGGACAAAAAGATCTACAAAAACTTGGTGCTAAAAAAGGGAAAAACACTTTTCTAGGTGTCCAAAAGAGGAAAGGGCCACCAACCCTTCAAAAAGGTGTTTTGCCCAAAAGGTGTAGGACAAGTCAAACCTTTTTTAATGTAAAAAGGGGCTCCAATCTTGATATTTTTCTTCCCCAAGGCCGAAATACACTTCTTCAAGAATTGAAAATTGAACCAAAATTTCAAAGTTGAAAAAATAAGAACCTTTTAAAAACCGTAATCAATCCTAGCCACATCACCAATTTTTGTACAATACCAAAACTTAGGGCTCAAAATCTTAGATTCTTGGTTTCTTATTATTGATTCTTAGTTTCATTTTTTTTATTCTTATACTAATTGGCAACTAATAAATACCTACTAAGTTGTAAGTTAGTTTTTGAATACGTTTCTTTCGTGTCTTCGTTATTTGTGTGCTTTTCTTGTTTGTAACTTGTAGTAACTTCTTTATTTTAAGTTCATAAGTGAATTTTGTTTTGTCTTGAGTTAATCAAAACAATAATCCATTCCAGCCGCCAAGTAGGATTAGTATCTTATTGACAACCGGAGTATAAGCAACTTTCAATATTTACCACTCCAATTGTGAGAATCATAAAGGTGAGTGTATCGAGTGTTGGTAAGGAGCTTTTTTGTTTTTTTTTGTTTGTTGTTGTCTTTTTTTTGATAGGTACCATGGCTGCACATAATTTCAAGGCCACGTGTGATCGCATCCATGACGATCTTGAAGATATGCAACAACACATTGAAAATATACGCCAATTGTTACCCAAACTCTTCCCTGAAAGTCCAATTGGCCAAACAACTTGCGATAAGAGCTTTCTAAAGAAAGTTGCTGCCCAATCTTGTGATGGACTTTCACATCGAAGTAAAGACAAACATACTCATGAACATCAAGGTAAAATAGCTAACCCTTATACTTTTGTGCATTTGAATGATAATTGTGTGGCTAGTAGCCCATTGAGTGTGAGTTATAGCTTGCCTATATGTGAGTCTATTGTTTCTTTACCACTTGATAATGATGTATTTCTTATGAGTGTGGATACATTAGTTGATCCTATTGATGACGAATCGACTCTTCTTGTAAGATTGATTTATGTCCACCTAGTTTTGAAACCATTGTATTGAATAAAAGTACATCGTCTTGTGAAATTTATGTTGATCAACTTTTGTGTGAAAATTGCCTACCACTTGAGGATGTGTGTGATGTGATTAATGAATCTCAAGTGTGTGATGAAAATATTGATCAAAGGAATAGGAGTGAACCTGAGAGCTATTCTTGGGATAATCTTGCACTTGTAATCTCTTTGAAACTTGATATTAATCTTTTAGAGAGTGATGAACGTGTTTGTTCCGAATATGCCCGTGAAATAGATCATGCTCTCTTAAGGTATAATGTCTTGTTTGAAGATGATATAACCACTCCTAATGAACCTAGTAGTGGAAATGATGGCATAGCTTGCCTTAGAAGCTATAGCCAATATGCTAGCCCACTATGGTATGACAACATTCCTCCTAAAGATGGAAATCTCTTCTTGGACGATGAGAGTACTCTTAAGGTAAGGGATGTGTGGTTTTGGAAACTACTTCTCCTTCTACTTTGTGTGACTTTATTGTTGAGAGTACTCATGGTGATAATTATGAAACTAGTAGTGAGTACACACATGAGGGCACCTTAGTAGAAGTCAACTTGAGTGATACTTTACTCCACTTTCAATTTGCTCTAGATAATATGTACGCTATTGTAGAGAGTATGTCGTTTATTTTGGGTGGAGACCACGGGAAGGGGAGCGTTGTCTAGACCCGTGTCTATGGCCACTCTTCCCGTTTGACCCCGGTGACAAATATAGAATTGGTGATGATGGTGCACCCAACTTGTTTCTTGGTTTACATGACAAGCAAAGTATCATTTTTGGTGAATTCTATAGCCAAATCCTTTGTGCATTTTTCATTGATTATGTAATATTTAGTTCAAAGGATCCTTGGTTATATTTTAAATATATGCAACCTTGGCATGTTGAGGTGATTTGTCGTGCTTACCCTAACCCTCATGCCATGAGGAGTTTGTATTTGTATGTCCTTACTTTGGTTTTGCAAGGTTTGGATTCGAGGTCGAATTCTTTTCAAGAAGGGGAGGATGATACGATTCAAATGGCCTCCTTATCTTTCAATGACATTATTCGAAGTCAGTACGTAGGGCATCAAGTTTTGGTCATATTAAGGAAACGGGATCCTATATGGAGGGGCCGATTTGAGTATACCAAAGAGTAATCCCACGTGTGAAAGATTGCTTGGAGCATTGAAGATTGAGGACTCACGGTTTTGAGCCTTCATTAAGGACATTTTGGTTACTTAGCCTTCTCCAAGTAACACTCCATGACCACCCCTTTTCATTAAGGGTATTGTGGTCATCTTGTTATGTAATAAGTTAGACTATAAATAGGTTCTATTAGTTTATTTGCTAGTTAGTTTATGAAAGATGAAAGATTGAAACACTTGAAATCCTCTCTCTTGAGAGTAGACCACCTTAGTATAGTGTTAGTTAGGACTTGAAAAATTCATCCTTACTATAAGGCTTGGAAAAGACAATATTGTTCTTTGCTTGGAAACAGTGGATCTTGAGGTGAGTCGATTACCTTGGCAGTCACCGTAAGAGTGTGGTTTCGATTATTACATTCATTAGGGGTTAATGTTGAAATATACTTGGTTCTTAATCTTTCAATAATCTTGGTTTCACTATCTATCCTTTCATTATTTTGCAAATCCGTGTGTTTTTGTATTTGTCATCTTGTATCCCTTTGTGTTGCTTGTTCTTCTCACGTTTTGTGGACTGTTTTGGCATCTTGGTGGACTGATTTGTATCAATTAATCCCTACTATATCATTAGATCTGCATCTGGACATACTCTTGATATTAATTATAAATTGCCTAATGCACATATCTGTAGAAATAAGACTTGCATTCCACATTTTTTCTTTCTAGTAAACAATCAATTATATCCCCCTTTTATTTTAGGAACACCTTTTATAAATGTCATCTACCCTTTTACACATCTTGATGCAAATGGTTTTCAAGCTACTTATAAAAAAAAAAATCTCATATTCTTTTATTACAGATCCAGTAACTAGAGATATCAATGCGTTGATTGACATGAAACAAACACAGTTAAATTTCTAACAATTTTAAATTATGAGTATCAATGTTCAAAATACACTGAGTTCTGTGAAAGTACAAGAAAAAATAAAAATAATTTCTTGTCAATTGATTGTTGATATTTGTGCGGATCACCCAAATGCTTTTTAGAAAAGAAAAGAACATGTTGTTTCCCTTCCTTATGAAAATGATTTCAGTGCAACTAATATTTCAACAAAATCCCAACCCTGCCAAATGAATGCAGAGTTAGTAAAATTCTGCAAAAAGGAGATTGATAGTCTTCAAGAAAAGGGTCTCCTAAAACCTTCAAAATCCCCGTGGTCATGCACTGCTTTTAATGTTAACAATACTGCTGAAAAAAGAACGCAGTATGCCTAGACTTGTCATTAATTACAAACCGCTAAATAAAGTTTTGAAATGGATTAGGTATCCAATACCTAATAAAAAAGACTTATTATCTAGATTATATGATGCCAATATATGTTCAAAATTCGATTTAAAATTTGGTTATTGGAAAATTTATATTGCGAACGAACATACTTATAGAACTGCATTAATGTGCCTTTTGGTCAATATGAATGGAATGTTATGCCTTTTGGTTTGAAAAATGCTCCTTCTGGATTCCAAAAAATCATGAATGATATATTCAATCCCTACATGAATTTTGAATTGTTTATATAGATGATATTATTGCTTTTTCTAAAACAATAGAATTACATTTTAAACCCTTGAATATTTTCAAACAAATTGTTATGCAAAATGGTTTAGTTATTTCTAAACAAAAAATGTCTCTATTTCAAACTGATATTCGATTTCTTGGACATAATATTTCTTAAGGTAAAATTGAACCAATACAAAGATCTTTAGATTTTTCGAAAAAATTCTCAAATATTATCACTAATAAAACTCAATTACAATGATTCTTAGGAAGTCTTAATTATATTTCCCCTTTCTATCAGAACTTATCTCAGGATTTGGCACCTTTGTATGATAGACTGAAAAAGAATCATAAGGAACCTTGGACAAATAATCACACTAAGCTAGTCCAAATGATTAAAAAAAGTGTTGAGTCTTTCCCTTATGTAACCCTTACGAATCCTACAAGGTTAAAAATCGTAGAAACTGATGCTTCCAACATAGGTTATGGAGGAATTCTAAAACAAGTGAATCCCCATACTAATTCTAAAAATCTTATTAGATTTCATTTAGGAAAATGGTCTGAAAGCTAGAAAAAATACGCCACGATGGCTTATGAAATGTTAACGATTGTTAAATGTATTTTAAAATTCCCAGATGATTTATATAATAAAAAATTCATTGTTCAAACTGACGCATAATCCGTTAAATATATGTTTGATAAAGATTTTAAACATGATGCTTCTAAACTAATTTTTGCAAGATGGCAAGCTCAACTGGCCCCTTTCGATTTTGAAATACAATATAAAAAAGGTAGTGAAAATTCTATACTTAATTTTCTGTCTTGTGAATATATCAATAACTCACAAAAATCTTTTAGGCAATTCTTGGACTGTGAGCAGGAGCCAAGGAGAATGAATTATTATACTTTCTACCTATCTGAAAAAACAATGATCACCATTACTAAATGTGTTCCTGTCAACAAAGATATCCATTTTTTAATACTAAGAAAAATTGTCCATGACATGATAAGAGAAGACTTATATATTCCAAATTTTGAAGAAATAAGAGATGAAATCGACTTGTCCGACTTTGATACATCATTTGATAAATTTTAATCTTTTGATGCAGTATGGATCCACCCTGGCAAAGGGCTAGAGGATGTGAAAAAGGTGGCAGAAGCCAAGGTTCCTCCTACTATGGAGGCAGAAATATCTCTCCATCTTCCTACACTTCTTTCTCTTCTAATTTCCTGGTATTACAACAGGGAAATAGAACTTTGATTAATGCAAAAATTTTGCAAATTGCTGAATCATATCCAAAAACCAGCATATGAGCACTTCAATTCATTTAGAAGCTATTTCAGAATATCACCCTTTATATGAACAACTTCAGTCATATATGTTTGCTAAGCAAACAGATTCGTTTGCATCGATTGTTCAAGAAAATACTGCCGATAGGTCAAATTATGAAAAGCTTGACACTAGAGAACTAATAGTTCTTGTCGAAAATACTCAAATATGCAAGCACGAAGATCTATGGAGACTACTCCAAAAATACTTGATCACTAACTTTTATATTGCAGGTGAATTTTATAAAACAAGAGCTTTTTATGAGTCAATCCTACTATCTACTGGAAGTAGTGAAATTGAACACTATCAAATGAGTGAAACAACCCTAGGAGTCCATGGCTATTCCAAAATAGTCATCCAAAATCCCATATCAATAGAAGACTGGGGAACCACGTCCATGACTGAAAAAACCATGACCATGAAAGAAGCAAAAATAACTTTCACTTATTGGGACTACGTAAAAGCATTTACCCAGACTTTATATTATAATAACATCAAGCATAAACATATTTGGTTTTTAAAAGTCTGTGCTAAAGTATTTGAAGATCCCATTCCAAATTGGTTTATCCAATGGTGGTCGTATCATGGCCCCACAATTAAGATCTTGCCACCAGAATATTTTCATCTTTACAAAGAATGGAAAAAGACTTCACCATTTTTAACAGAATTATAGCTTTCTGAACATGTCTGCATATTGGATACCATTGATCAAATGTACTTTTTCATAGAGTTTTCCATTCTGTGGATCCATAAATAGAGTGTTGAATTCGGATATACTAAAGATCAACTACCGGGATTATATAGGGTATTTTATACCAATTTTTGGGAAAAATTAACCTGCCAGTATCTGGTTACAAAAATCTCTTATGGAAAAGATTTGGAAGAAACCATTATAAGAAAAAACGTTGAATATACTCATGCTCTACAAAAAGAAATTATCGTCGACAAAGGCCTAAACTATATTTCTAGAAGAATCTCCATACAAGAAGGAGATAAACTGGAAATAATTGAAAAATACTTAGCAGAAATTCGAAATAAACTACTAAAAATGATAGAACAAAGTTCAGATACTTCTATGAAAAGCATTACCATTGAAGAAGCAAAAAATAGTGAAGATATTTGCGATTCACAGTCACTACCTCCAGAACATATCCTCACAAATAAAGAAATCGAAAAAATTGAAGCATTTCTCTATCAACTAAAGACAAAGGGAAAAGACGAAACAGGACAAGCAGGCCCCAACAACTAATTACTATGTTTTACTATAGGGCCTCTTTGTAACAGTGAAAATACTATGCGCAGGGACCCACTGTAGGACCCATAGTTCTATGCACATATTTTTTTTCTCCAAAAGACGCCTCATTCTGTATAAGAGGTAGAAGTTTTCCTTTTCCTTCCCCTTCCCTTTTTAAGCCTAGCTCTTTCTCTACTTTGTAATATACTGTGAAGATAAATAAAAGGCAGATAGCCAACGTTTAATACTGTTCAGGCTTTTCATCCGACCAACTTTAAGGTACATAATTTTTCTTCTTTTAACTTACTTTTTATACTCCTTCTTCCTGCCCGCCGTGACTATGTCCGGCTAAGAAAATTCTCATATCTATGTTAAAAATATAACTCCTATTATTAGTAATTATAAAGAATCCTGACTTTATCCAATTATGAGAAAATGTTAAATAGCTTCTAACTTGGTTCCAAAATGGTGCTACAGTTGAGTTTAATATGCCTTAGGTTGGCCTGGTCTTAGTGACTCCCTTTAGTAAGTTGTGCCTCTTTAGCCCATAAAGTTGATAGACACAAAGGGCGACTTTTTTGCACAATTAGAACTTCTAAACACATGGGTTCGACCTGCATATTAAATCTCTGACAGACCCTTTGTTTGGGGAAAGGATTTCCATACAGTTCTTAAGCTATTTAACATTCCCCTATATTTCGATTGGTGTTTCTGGTTCGATATTTCGACTAAACCTTAAGCCGATATTCTTATGATAAGTCTGAACGCAATGTGGCTTACCCCTGCCTAAGGATCCTTGTCATATGGTATCAGAGACTGGTTATTTCATAGTTATCTGATGTACAGGTGTGACAGATTTAAGCATAGGCATGAAATTTTGAAATATGGATTTGGGAGAAGTTAGTACAAAAAGTACTAAACTTGAAGAGGTAGATTTGCCTCAACATCTCGATTTATTAAATAAATGGACTCTTTAAAAAATTGATATAAAAACTATTTATGAATACGGATATTTTGATAAAATTCTGCATAAACAAATTATTAAAACTACCGAACAATCTATTGCCTTAAATGCTGATGAATAAACTATTCACTTGCTTAATAAAAACGATGTAGAAACTTTTAAAAATCAGTATAATTTCATGCATACTGGATTAGTACAAATTGCTTTTAAACCCCTTACTCTGAGAGGTCTGCCAGAAACATTTTTAGCGACACTACGTGATGCTAGAAATCAAAATTTTAGACAATCTTTAGTGGGAACTATTGAATCTACTCTTGCATATGGCCCTGTATATTTTAATGTTCAACCAAATTTACAATTATCTTTGACTGATAGAAATATTCTTGATGTGTTGACCTTAAATGTAAAAGCCCATGGTTATAATTATGCCCCTGGAACTGAACTCATAGGAGTATCTTATCGCATTTATTATCGTCTTATGACTACAATGACTCCTAAATGTAGATTAATTAAGATCTTTCCGATTATACCATTCTAATAGAAACTAATTTTATAAAATCCAAGGTTAGTACCAGAAGGCCTATAAGATAGGAAGAAATTAACTTCCCTGATACCTGGATTTTGAATTCGATCGTTTCTCCCAAACAGTTTGTAGGATAAGTGACCAATTCAGAATTAACTCATGTAACTCAAAACTCTGATGGAAAAACTTGTCATCAATTTGATGATAATTCTACTATTTCTTATCGAAATTCCTTTGCTATGTCTCGTAGTATGCCTGTTAGACAATATATTTCTGCTATTGAACTACCTGTTTATGGCCCAGCTAGGAATCGTGCTGCATCCTTGTATATTTAAACTCTGCAGAATTGCATAATTCTTTTAGAAATGTTGAAAAGGTTAAAATTAATCCTAAAACTCATATAATTCAAGATAATGATAATATTTTTGATAAAGAAAATCCAAATCCTTCGAAGATGGAATTTGATGTCAACAGTATTTAAAATCCTTATATTGATTTTTGAAAATGGTTTAAATGATTCCACATCAGATAGATTTTAGTCCTGGCTCACAGGGAAGAAATTATGTTAAAAAGGAATTCTTTGGTGAAAACTGAAAAAGCTTTAGAACATGGTTTTTCAAAACTTATAATTCTGACGATATGAAAAATATTTCAAAAGAATTCTATGAAATGTGTCCATTGCATAATCAGATTATTTGTTTTGCACCATGGTTTATATCTGCATATTTGCCTAAATATATTAATGTGATAGAAAGATCTTACCAAGATACTAGTGGCAATATAATTGAATGTGTTTATCCCCCCAGTCACCTTTTATACTTCCTAATAATACGGGTATGTAATACCCCGTACATTTCTAAGCTAGAACACGAACTATTGTTATTGTATGAGAAACCTCCTATCCTGTAATTCGTATTTGAGCACATGACTTACTATGAGTATCCTAGTGAGAAGAAGCTTATGATATGTTAAATGTATTCATATGAGTCACTTAAGGTAATGTAAGCTAAGAGTTTTTGAACCCATCAAGTTTTAGCATTTAATTTCACAAGGGTCATCTTTGAACAAGTATAACTTGATGAATATGAGGTATCTTGTATATTTTGACCTACCAAATTATAGAAAATCATATTACCTTTCCAACGATATCAATTTTACCAAAATTCGACACCCGAGCAAGAAGTTATGGCTTTGCAAAGTGGAGTGCATCGCCTAACTAATCACACATGGCTACTGGAATGGGTATGCGATAGGTTGTGCGAAGCACACCCTCAAGTATGCGATAAGGTGTGCAACGCATATCTTAGCTTGTGCGATAAGGTGTGCGGTGCATACCCTAGCATATGTGATTAGGTGTGCGACACACACTTAGGGTTCCAGCAACAAAAACACTCCGTTTTTGAGTTATTTCAAGGACAACTAAGTCTTTTAACACTCCTTACACGTCCCTAAACTTAACCTTATGAATTTAACTATTGCTAATCACATCATAACCCTATTATCAGTTGAAGCACATCATCCAAGAGCATGATAGGAGCAAAACAACTAGGGTTACACAATTAAGATTGAAGGTTCAATCTTTCAACAATTTCGTTACCATAAGGTATGTGGGGTTTTTCAACAAGAACACTCTTTCGTTTTTGTGCCCAAAGTTGGTTTTCTTTTACGAAGATACATGATTTTATACTTTTTTCTATGAATTTGAAGTATGAATTTATACCTTATATTTCTTTCATGAGAATGTTGATATGGTTATACATAAAGCTGAACTTTTCAGATTTAAATTGATTTATATATAT
Organism: Capsicum annuum; assembly: GCF_002878395.1. NCBI lineage: Eukaryota > Viridiplantae > Streptophyta > Magnoliopsida > Solanales > Solanaceae > Capsicum > Capsicum annuum. The sequence continues at coordinate 37,502,282 of NC_061112.1, read as the reverse complement.
GTCTATGATATAAAGCGTAAATCTTGAAGGTTTTATTGTGATATTGATATATGGGTCTTTGAAACCTATTTGAGATTGTTATTTTGAGAAATCATGTGTTATAAGCATCTTGCGAATTGAATGAATTGACATGATGTAGAAAGATTTGACCTTTTTGGTCGTTAAAGAGTTGATTTTGAACTCAAGTGAGAAAAGAAATCCACACCATTTGATTGAATTATGATAAAAGGGGTAGCATATTGGCTCCCAATGTAAAGTATTGAATTGTGTAAGGTAGATTGTCTTTTAAAAATTCTGAGCTAAGTCCGGGAGTAGTATTTAGCATCGAGTGGGGAAGTGTGGTACTTCCCTAGAATTACGTGCCCCCGTATGATGTGAGCCTGAGGCTGATATAGTGATCACTAGTGAATGAATGAATTATTAAAGTCCTACTCCGATGGCAAGGATAGGACGGTTCTCCCCAACGTAGGTTGAACGTTGGACTCCATGTAGCTTACATGGTTTATATCAGTTATAAGAAACTCCCATAGTGTGTCTCTACTCTATCTAAGATAAGTGTGTATGGTTTGAAAACTATGATTTCTGAGAAAGTTACTTATTTCCTAAAGATTGAAATGTATGCTCTAAAGAGAGTTGTTTTAAGACTTGATTACTTTACAGGTTTGAAACGAGAAGGAAGTACATTGAGAATTTATTGTAATGACTCACTTGTTTTACTTTACATGCATTATTCATCCATGATTATGATGGTTTAGTTCAAGCTAAGTGAGTCATTTACATCAGCATGCATGTTTCTTATAAATACTGTGATATTTGATTATTGAAATTGGACACACCCCCATATACTCAGTACATTTTCCATGGTACTGATCCACATACTAGATGTGGGCTACATTTTCTCGTAATATAGGTTTAGGTGCTCAGTCCCAGTCTCGATAGTGATTCTCGAGCACGTTGATCTACATCTTCTGCAGTGGTGAGTCCTCATGATTTGAGGACGTGTTATTCAGACTTTTAGTTTCATTATGAGTTGATTACTTTTGTTCCTTTGAGTTCGAGTCAGTTGGGGTCTGTCCCAATAGCTCAATAGTACATTGAGTAGTAGAGGCTTGTCAGGCTGGATTTGTTAGAATTGTCAGAGGTTCCGTATTTTGTTACTTTTACAGTACTTATCCGCATTTCATTTAGACTTGATACAATGTGTTTTCATGATATTGCTTTCAATATCTTTATTTAAGTGTTTAGATATGTTAGTAGGCTCAAAGGGTTAGCTTGGGGCTACTTATAGCCTTAAGCACCGTGTGACATCTCGAGACCCATTTTTGGGGCGTTACGGGTATTACTTATTCTGCATTCCAAAAATTCATTGATAATGATGTTGGTCAAACACTATTGCAGAAATTAATAAGTTAATTGCTCAAAATAATTATTTAAGTCTCTATGTGAAAGTTCTTGGGGACCACGTTTCCTCGCTTGACAAAAAACTTGATGAATTGATTAAAATAGTGAAAATTCTTAATGATGGTCTAAAAACTTCTAATGTTGCTTCTACTTCAGAAAATAAGTCTGAAGAATTGACTATTAAACCTTGAGTTCAATGACCCCCTGATATTTAAGGTTTTGCAAAATTCTCTCAAATGGAAAAACTAGAAAAATTGCTTAACGAAAAGTTTTCAAAATTAAACATCAATCCTATGGATTTTTCTAACACATTTTCTGATCTACAGCAAATTGAAAATACTTTTTAGAGTGACTCTTCTCCTATTATAGATACCATACTCAGAGCTTAACAAGCTCAGAGGCACAATTAAAAAACAACCCAAACGATATGCTGATCTTCCCCATATGTCTGCTACATATTATCCTCGTCCTACTCCTCCAGATGTTTTAATAGAAGAAAGAGAATGGAATATGACTAATACGTCATATTGTGGAGAATTAATTTATGAATGGAATATTGATGGATTAAGTGAGAAATAAATCTCGATCCAAGTTCATCGTATGCTTATGTATTCTACTATAGCAAAAGCCACAACATTTGCTGAAAATAAAGACAAACGCACTGATTCTGAAGTTTGTAAGATGATTGTTGTTGGTTTTACTGGCTAACTTCGAGGCTGGTGTGGCAATTATTTAAAGGAAGAAGATAGATTACAAAGGTTTAATATCTGTTTCTTTTTTTGCATATCAAGCTTCTCTAGCTTGCTTTGTCTTATCTTATATAATGATTAATTACTTTAGTTGTTATATATCCTGATATTGATATTTGAGGCAGTTTGTAATTATTCTTTTTCATATAGATGCATTAAATAGGTATAGAGATCACGATTTAGGGTAGAAGGTTACATTATTTTTGATTTATGAATCGTGTTTCTTGTAGTGTTAAAAAAATTGTGATTTTTTTTATATAGTTGTATTAGATAGAAAGATATGGAGGTTGCAATTAGGGTAGAAGGTTAAATTATTTTTAATTCATGAATCACGTTTTTTTTAATGTCTTAACTTTGTTCCAAAGAATAAGGTTGCAATTAGGGTAGAAGGTTAAATTATTTTTAATTTATGAATTACGTTTTTTTTAATGTCTTAACTTTGTTCCAAAGAATATTGATTTATTTATTCCCTTTTTACATATGGAGGAAGACAATTTATATTTACAGGATAATTTAATTTTTCTGTATAGATTTTTGTGTGTAAATATTAGATTTAATTTTTGTGTGTAAAGATTATATTTAGTTGTAGATTTTTTTTGCAATTTACAGATGGTAGATGAATGCCGATCGATTTTTAAAAATATTTTTGATAAAGATTAGGTTGAATAAATAAATTCTCCATCTTTACATACTCAAAAGATATTAAATTTAATTATTATAGGCCAAAGACATCGATAAACACTCAAACTTGTTGCGAAAATTCACTTAGACCCCTAACTAAGGCCTGTTCCTATCAGACCCCTAAACCCCCCGAATTTTATTCCAATTGGACATTTTTTGCCTATGTGACACTACGCGTGTAGTGCCATCGTGGGAAGCGCGTGAGGAACATTTTTTTTACTAATTTACGAGTAAAAAGATGCCAAGTAGCATTGAGGGCCCCACAATTTTTTAATAACAATTTTTTTTAAACACTAAAGGCCCCAAAAAGCATTAAAGGGCCCCAATATTTTTTTTAATAAAACTAAATTAAAAATAATTCTGTCTTTTATTTTCATCTTTGAAAAAATTTTATAATTTCTTTTTAATAATTAGTTTTTTATTTTTATTTTTAAAATAATTTTATAATTATTTTTTCATAATTTGGATCCTTAATGCCATTTTTTATTTTCATTTTAAAAAGTTTTATAATTTTTTTAATAATTATTTTTTTTATATTTTAAATAATTTTTTAATAATTTATTTCATTTTAAAATTTTTTTTATAATTTTTATTAAATAATTAGTTTTTTATTTTTATTTTGTAAATAATTTTATAATTAGTTTTTCATAATTTATATCCTCAATGCCATTTTTTTTATAAAAATTATATTTTTTTAAATAATTATTTTTTTTAAAAAAATATTTTTTTAATAATTTATTTCATTTTTAAAAAAAATTTATAATTTTTTTTTTAAATAATCATTTTTATTTTTATTTTTCAAATAATTTTATAATTATTTTTTCTTAATTTGGATCCTCAATGCCATTTTTTATTTTCATTTTAAAAAGTTTTATATTTTTTTTAATAACTGATTTTTTATATTTTAAAATAATTTTTTAATAATTTATTACATTTTTAAAAAAATTTTACAATTTTTTTTAAATAATCAGTTTTTTATTTTTATTTTAAAAATAATTTTATAATTATTTTTTCATAATTTATATCCTCAATGCCATTTTCTATTTTCATTTTTTAAATTTTTTTTTATAATTTTTTAATAATTAATTTTCAAAAAATAACTTTTTAATAATTTATTTCATTTTTAATTTTTTTTATAATTTTTATAGTAATCATTTTTTTATTTTTATTTTTTAAATAATTTTAGAATTATTTTTTAATAATTTCCTCAATGGCATTTTTATATACTTTTTAAAAAAAATTATAATTAATTTTTAATAATTATTTGACCCATAATACCACGTGTCAGCTTTCAATTAAATCGTTTTACCACGTTATCGAATGTATGCAACACACTTTGAGGTTTTTGCTGATAGAGAAAAAAATGTCCAATTGAAACAAAATTTGGGGGTTTAGGGATCTGATAGAAATAGACCTTAGTTGAGGGATTAAGTGAATTTTTGTAATAAGTTTGAGTGTCTGTCGATAATTTTGACCATTATTATATTTATTTTTTATTATTTAAATAAATATTTTATTTAATATAATATTTAAATTTATTAAAGTGAGTTACATGACCCATACCCCTAAACAGCCCCTTATTGCGTAACTATGCTTGATGTTTCATTTACTTTGTGTGTCAAGTAGCCGGGTCTGCGTCCATCTTCTCGGGTTAACCGACCGACGTCTCATTCTAATCAAAAGCCCTAAGCGGCCGATCTCCTTTCTTCTCCCTACAACGTATCACCTCTTCTGCTGCTTAAATTTCTTTTCTACCCCAATAGTCGGCCCTTGGGAACAGGTAAATCCGACCGTTGTATTCGAATTCTGAAATGAGCCCAACTTTATGTTCATTACTTAATTGTCCACTAATTTCGACTTCGTTTGTTTGTTGTAATAAAATGCAGAGAGAAAAAGAGACAAAAGTTCGTTTTCATTATTTTATTTATGTGGAGAGTTGAGTTGAGGTGATGATGAGTAGACTGTCATTTAGGCCACGTCCACTTGACATTCACAAGAGGTTACCTATTCTTAAATCTCTAAAAGATTTTGAAGATGATGATGGACCCTCCAATACCCGAAATCAAATCATTCGTCTCGCTGCTGAAGACCCTGATATTGAGGTGCTTTCCTCTACTCTACTGCTTTCATTGTCTACGTTTCTATTTCATTCTTAATGTTTTATGCTTTGATATGCTTACACTCTGTTTGAATGGTTGTTATGGATTGTTTCATAATGTATCGAATATTGATTTAGTGAATATAACGTTTGGAGAGATCATATTGTTTCCCGTTATTACATAATCTCACATATCAACCATTTGTAGGATAAATCTACATGATAAGTAGGGGAGGGGGTAGAGCTACTATAAAGGTTAGGGTAAATGATAAAATAGAGATATTAAATAATAAGGACAAAAATGAGGAAAAAAAATGAAGAGGTAACGATGCGATCACACCAAATCGGTCGTTACATAAAATGGGAGTTTTCGTCATTGACTAATGATGGATTTAACGATATGATACAATAAAATTAAAGTAACAATAGACATTGTACTTTAACTAACAACACAATACAATAATTGGTAACAACCATCCAAACAACCTATTACCGTTAGTACTGTGGCCTGAATATTTGAACATGAATGCTCTAGAGAAATATATTTGAGTTATGCAGATGAAATGACTGTTTAGGTCTCTATTTTCTTCATCAATATTGGGAAAGATCATGCAGACGTTTAGTTATTAAAAAGGCACAAAGAATGAGCGTTGAGTTTTTCATACGTTATGTGAAATGTTTAGCCTAGTGATAAGCTATAAATTACTGTCAATAACCATAATAATTCAATTTTTTCGGATTTGGCGTCATGAGTAATTTCTTAACTAAAATGCATGTACTGATGTAATTTACATGCTTTGGTTAGACAAAGGTGAATAAATTGTCTTGAAAATTGCTTGTGCAGTGTGTTGGACAATTTTTTTTGGTATTGTATTTTCCCTATTATTTACAATGCAGACCCTGCAATATTGTATATTTTAAAGCATGGTATAGTCAGACGTCTTTTTGTTATATAATAAAGTAGTTGTAATTGACAACTTTCTCTGAATGTGACTGGATAATTTGTCTTGAACTAAAAATCAGAATTTTTTACCACATTTCTAAAGGAATGCTCAAAACGATTTTTTCTTGCACAAAATTATGAAAAAATTAAGTCATGATGCGCAAGAAAGGTACACTAAAGCTTGTACAACTCTGTGTTTCAGGGCTTCTATTGGTGTGGTGTTCTTATCTTGTTAGCTCAAGTTGACAACTATATATTGTTATTGGTAACATAGAGGAGGGTTCTGGTTTCCTTAAGCTCACTAGTGAACATATCCAAAAAAGGAAGGTAATCCGCTTCATTATAGTATCATACTAAAAGATGTTCCCGAAGTGTCTTAAGAGATACATACTATGGACTTGGTGATTTTTAGATTAGCTTCTGATATGATGTTTGAATTGTTTCTCTTTCTAGATCTTATTTGCAACATTGTTTTCATGGGGACTCATATTATGCATTGTTTCCCTTTCGCTTCTGCTTGTCTCTAATTAAAATAGGAGATCATAAGTCATCATTAGACGACTCATTCTAGAAAAGGGCAGCAGTTATTGATGGTTTAGTTTTTTCTTTGGTCGGTGTTACTGATGGTTTAGTGTATTGAACGATGAAAGTATGAGCCACCTGCCAAGCATTTACTTGCTAAATGTGGTCTTCCTTCTTTCCTTTTGAATCATGAAGTATGGAGTACTGCTCCTTTTATTTGGTAGTGTTCTTTAAGAGATGAAGATCTTTGGAATTGTAAAGTACTTGTTGTAAGAATTTTTAAGCTAAGTTGATCGGACTCTTCTCTTTTGGTGTCGCACCCATGTCGACCCGAATGGGTGTGGGTGTGGGATCCGTATCTAATCTGATCAATTAATTTTGGGTACTTTGATCAAAATCGATGGTGAAATTTGAGACAGATTTTGTGATTTTTGTAATCAAAACAAAACCTAAGGTGAAATTGAAGAAAATGGAATATCTTGTATATATAGAAATTTTGATATCCCTCCTTTGTAGGGGATTCGTGGAGTAGCTGGTAAAGTTGTTACATGTGACTAAGTGGTCACGGGTTCAAGCTTTGGAAACAACCTCGGGTAGAAATGCAAGGTAAGGTTGCGTACAATACACCCTTGTGGTGGAGCCCTTCCCTGGACCCTGCACACAACGGGAGCTTTAGTGCACCGGGTTCCCTTTTTTATATCACTGCTTTTCCTTTTATCTTCTTTTTGGATTCTCCTCTAGATCAATATTTTCTCCTAAAGTTTTCCCTATAATATCTCATAATCTTGATTTTATAACTTTACTTTTAGATATTTGAATTAGTTTTAGCCGAATCTTTGAACCTGAATGAATCCATACCTGGATCCCTATCCCCGAATCTAAAAATTTAAATCATGAAGGATTCCGACCTCTAGATCCGCACCCATATTGGATACCCGCACCCCGAGTTCTGGAAACATAGTTTTTAAGGCCTTGATGGTTTTAAGGAAGACTCTGTATTTCTCCTAATCAAAGCTTTGGGGGTGTTTTGGGGGTCAAGTACTCAAGTTTGTTGTGAGACATTATGGTGCAATGTCTGATTACGATGGGTTATAATAATTTTTAATATGTTTAACCCATTCTACTTTTGAAGTACCAGTAAACAAGGTGGTCATTTTTAATTGAGAAATGGGTAAAAAATGCCCCTCTACTTTCATAAATTGGTTAATTTTGCCCTTAGTTAAACTATAGGGTCAAATATGCCCCTGCCGTTACTAAAGTGTACAAATATATCCCTTTATTTAACGGATGTCCACACGGACTAACATTTGACTGTGATGGACACCACGTGGCATGCCACGTCACTGCTACATTTTTATTCTTTTCCCCTTTCTTTTTCTTTTTCCTTTCTCTTAATTTTCCCAAATTCAAGCTTCAATTTTTGATTCTTTTCATTTAACTCAAGCTCCATTAAGGGTGTGTTTGGTATGATGGAAAATATTTTCCATGGAAAAGGTTTTTTTGGAAAAATATTTTCCTGGAAAATAAGTTGGTTTTCTACTTATTTTCTCATGTTTGGTTGGTGAGTGAAATATTTTTTGGAAAATATTTTATTGTGTTATTCAGTCCCCAAAATATTAATTTAAAGCATGAATAATCAATTTAAAATATGAGACAAGTAATTCAATCAGTAACGCTCTCAACGGCTCTCTCCCCCCTCTCTCTCTCTCCCCCAACGGCTCTCTCCCCCCTCTCTCTCTCCCTACCCTCTCTCCACCCCCAGCTTACCGTCCCCGGCGCCGTCGCTGACCTTCGGCGCCGACCCGATGCGGCCGCCGGCTCCGACCAACGGTCGCCGGAGCTGACCAGACCGCCGGCGACGACCTCCGGTCGCCGGCTCTCCCTCTCTCTCTCTCTCCCTACCCCCTCTCCATCCCAAGCGCACCGGCCCCGGTCCCCGGCGTCGTCGCTGAACGTCGGAGCCGACCAGATCCGACCGCCGGCTCCGACCTCCGGTCCCCGACGCTGACCCGACCTGACCCCCGGTCGTCGCTCCCCGGCGTTGACCCGACCCCCCCCCCCCCCCCCGGTTCAGACCCCCCCCCCCCCCCAGGCGTTCGAACCCCAGCTGTTCATACCCCACCCCCCAGCTGTTCATACCCCCCCCCCTACCGGTACTGTCCGTACCCCCCCCTAAACCCAACCCGGCATTCAACCAGCTGCCGCCCGGTCCCCAGCCGCCAACTTGGTCTCCAACAGGCCGACACTCCGCCTGCACCCGCCACGCCGTCTCCAGCAGCCGCAGCCCCAAGCGAAATCCGGTGACTTCTAACCTTTGTTATTTCGTTATTTCATATTGCATTTTAGTTCATTCTTTCATATTCCATTCTTAGTACTATGCTCGTAGTAGCCCGTGTACCTTGACTTGCGTGGGATTTGTGAACATTGTCTGTTGTCTGTTGTTGCTGTTGCTGTGGTCGCTTCTTAGTTTTTGCTTCGGGAGTTTCCCTTTGAACGTGTGTGTGTCTGGTATCTCCTTGCTGCTGCTTTGATATTGCCACCGGGTATATCCTTATATTTTCCTACTTTTTCGTGTAGTTGTGGCTGTGGGTGGTAATGGGTGGTTAGGGTCATGTCCGAGGGGGTTGGGGCGTGGGGCTGTGGTGGGGGCGGGAGATGGGGAGAGAGCGGGAGTGGGTGGGAGGCCAAGGTTTGGCCGGGGGGGGTAGTGGGGGGCGCGTGGATAGCGACGGTAGGCTGAGGGTTGGGTCTTGGAATATAGGGACCCTTCAGGGGAAGTCCATAGAGCTGGTGAAGATTCTTAGGAAGAGAAGGATCAACCTTGCGTGTGTCCAAGAGACAAAGTGGGTAGGGTCTAAGGCTAGGGATGTGGACGGTTACAAGCTGTGGTACTCTGGGAGCGACAGGCGTAGGAATGGAGTTGGCATCTTGGTAGATGAAGAGCTTAGAGGCCAGGTAGTGGAGGTGAAGAGGATCAACGATAGGTTGATGACTATTAAGTTGGTCATTCGGGGGTTTACCCTGAACGTGTGTAGTGCCTATGCGCCGCATGTGGGATCGGAGGGGAGGAGAAGATGCGGTTCTGGGAGGCTTTGGAGGAGGTGGTGAGAGGCGTGCCCAGTTCGGAGAAGATTGTTGTAGCAGGGGATTTCAACGGGCACATCGGGGCGCTACCGGGAGGCTTTGGGGATGTGCATGGTGGTTTTGGTTTTGGGGAGAGAAATGAAGAGGGTGCGACCCTATTGGAGTTTGCGAGGGCGTTTGGGCTGGTGGTGGTGAACTCGGGCTTCCCGAAGAAGGACGAGCACCTGATCACTTTTCGGAGCGCGATAGCCAGGACCCAGATTGACTTTTTGTTGCTTAGGAAAGGGGATAGGGCGTTGTGTAAAGACTGTAAAGTCATCCCGAGTGAGAATCTTTCGACTCAACATAGGCTCTTGGTTATGGATTTGGGTATAAAGAAGAATAGAAAGTGGAGGAGTAAGGAGAGTAGACCGAGAATTAAGTGGGGCGGCTTGACGCCAGTGAATGCGTGGGAGATAGGGGAGAGGTTGGCGGGAATGGGGGTGTGGGAGTGTAGGGGGGACGTGGATAGTATGTGGGACAGGGCGGAAAAGTGCATCAGGGAGAATGCAAGGGAGGTGTTGGGTGTTTCTAGGGGCCGGGCCGGACATCATCGGGGGGATTGGTGGTGGAATGAAGAGGTGGGGAAGAAAGTGCAGACCAAGAAAGAGGCGTATGCTAAGTTGGTGGAAAGTAAGGACGAAGAAGAGAAGCGGGTAAACAGGAAAGAGTACAAGCTAGCGAGGAAGGAGGCGAAGTCAGCGGTCACGGCAGCTAAGACGGCCGCTTTTGAGAGCTTGTATGCAGGGTTACAGGGGAAAGGAGGGGAGAAAAAGTTGTTTCGACTCGCTAAGGCTAGGGAGAGGAAGGGTCGTGACCTCGATCAGGTGAGGTGCATTAAGGGGGAGGACGGTAGAGTGTTGGTGGAGGACGGTCACATAAAGAAGAGATGGCAGTCGTACTTTCATACGCTCTTGAATGACGAGGGGGACAGAGCTATTGTGTTAGGGGAACTGGAGCACTCAGGGGAGTGTCGGGATTTTAGCTATTGTAGACGTTTTAAGGTAGACGAGGTTAGACAGGCAGTCCGCAGGATGCGAAGGGGTAGGGCGACGGGG
>NC_061112.1:37482598-37488707 GCF_002878395.1 Capsicum annuum | reverse complement strand
CGGGCCTTGTGATCTAAAACCTCTAATTTGTGCAGAATGGTCTCCAACCTATATCAGGCAAAAAGTAATGTCTAAACAAGCAAATTCAAACTTCAAATCATGAACAAGGTTTATAGAATTGGATAGGAAAAAGATGAAAATAATGTGTAACTAGTGAAACTCCTGTTGGATGAAAAATGAACATTTGAAAAAAAATTCAGAATAACAATGAGATAATCTACTGAGAGCAGCGTGAGGGAATCGGGCATAGCAGTCTGACTGAGTTGGAGAGCAACAAGGAAAACAGAAACATTCAAAAAGAAAAAAGGCCGGTCTGTTAGCTGGTCAACTGTACGAGAACTTGTAAGGATACACTAAGGAAAGAAAGCATATATGCTGCTAGAGATGATGAAACTAAAGAAAGGAAAACGAGGTAGTGACAGAAAAGTTTTTGACAAATCAGAAATTGTACCTCACATCCAGTTGAAAATCAGGTTAGAAAATGGATGGGCTGGTTAATATGGACTGCCAGACAATAAGAGAAAACTCTTGATCAAGGCAAGGTCAAGGTAGGTAATATAAGAAGATCCCAAAAATTAATGAGCTTTTGCTCTAAACATCCATGTCATATAACATGCCCCTATGTTGTGATTGTTTGTGCAAGCTTTGACCTCCAAAGACAGGTAAGGTTTCCCGAAGAATGGCTTGAGCGTCAATGTGGTTCAAAGCATCAAAAGTGAAGTCAGGTTTCCATTATCGAAGCACACCAGAGCACCTCAGACAACAATGACAGGAACAGAAAGAAGCTCTTTCCCTAAAATTGGCTTTTCATGATTTATTAGCAACTATCTATGTAGCACTTTGATTGGCTAATATATAGCTTAAGAGGTTGTAATATGAGTATATAATGGAATCTTTCCTATCTCCTCTTGTTTTAAGTAACAGGATGGTGGTGTCTTGGCCAACTTGAGTGCACCTCAACTAATTTCACAGGCATCAATAGATCTACCAACCAAGGCTTGGGCAGATGAGAGGATATCACCTACTGTCTTCGCTGAGATTTGAACCTGAAACCTCATTGTTCTTCCCCAACTCATTGACCAGTACGCCACATACTTGGGCGTATATCATTCCATCTCAGCATTTTATCCTTAAATATTGATTTCTAGGCTGCATAAGCTTTGGTGTCGTGGTCATATGTGTGATTAGTGCCGATATCCATAATCCTTTCATTTTATGGTTTTGGATAAGATAAGGATCCATAAACCATAAACCTTGGATGGCTTTTAGCAGGTCTTAGTTATTTTTTTCGTGTGTGCGATTAACACATCTAAATTTTTGACTGAATGAATAGTTACAAGACTAAAATTCACCATCCAAAGAAGTGCAACTATTCATCCAATAAATACTATTGGTAAATAAAATTAAATTAAACAGTGCAATAACTGCACTTGTTCAACAAGGAAGAAACAGATAGTAGTGATTAAAGTACATTAATTGAGATTAAAATGAAAACAAAAGACAGCAACCAACCAATTAAATAGACAATGAACATAACACAATATACATGTCAGAGAACAGTATGATTTTTACATTTCAGCTGCAAGAGCCTTTCTCTCTCTGTTTATGTCTTGGAGCCAATCTTCATCCTCATTGTCAAGATCGCACTCAACAAATTCTCCAATCTCGGCTCGGGCTATAGTCAATTTAACAAAATTTCAGTAAGATCTTTTTGTTTAGACAAAGAATAAACAGCATATAGTAAGGTCCACGAGGTACTATCAACTTTGAAGTAAAATCAAATACTACTCATGTTCTTCACATACCTCCTCTAGCATGAATATAAGATGTTGGCTGAGCAAAAGTGCGTGAATAATCTCTTTCATATGTAACCACCACCACATACTCGGGTATAGGTATTTCAGGAACAAACTTTTTGCTAGAAGTCTGTTGTACCTAAGAATAATATTTTCCAGCATAATCAGTTTAGCTAAAAATACAAACCATAAAACTATCAAGCCTAAATTCCACATCTTATTCTGCACCATAAACTTCACAGTTTCAAAAATATTCGATGATCCTAGTAGACAACTTGAAGGGGAGCCTTGGAGTAACTGGTAAAGTTGCTGCTATGTGACCAGAAGGTCACGGGTTGAAGCCTTGGAAACAGCCTCTAACAGAAATGCAAGGTAAGGCTGCATACGATACACCCTTGTGGTGGGGCCCTTTCCCGGACACCGCGCATAGCAGTAGCTTTAGTGTACTGGGCTGTCCTTATCCTAGTAGACAACTTCCAAAAAGAACAGTTTCCTCATAATGCAAAAACCAAAATTGTTAAGATCTCTTTATGAGAATTATAAAAACAATAAAAAGAAAGATAAGCAAACTTTTGAAAGTAAGTTGATGGCATCTAAGATACAAGGAAACCATAATACTTTTTACTGAACATCTAATTTTTCATCTCTCACTTAACAGAAGATGCCCATTTCCCAAATAAGTTGAATGTAGTGCACAGCAACAAACTTTAACATCTCAATTATCCTTCTAGTGTTTAGGATATACCAAGCTTATAAAGCTATGGCTGAGTCAGAAGAAACAATTTGGCAACTCTTTACTCTTTTTTTTTTTTTGATAACCGTGGTGTTCGAACCAGCTTGCGCGCACCTCGACTAAATCCACGAGATACCTGCCACCTCCCACCAGCAACAGGTACCAGGTAACTCTGTCCACCAAAACTAGAACAGATGGGAAGAAAACACCTAGTGTTTGTCTCTGCTGGGAATTGAACCTGAGACCTCATGGTGCTCATCCCAACTTCATTGAACCACTAGGCCACACCCTTGGGTGCATTTGGCAACTCTTTACTTATCCAAATCACTTTCTCAAAATATTCATCATTGATTGAATTAAAAAGGGAAAAGGGTCAAAAATGCCCCTCTACTTTCATAAATTGGCTAAATTTGTCCTTAGTTAAACTATAGGGTCAAAAATATGCCCCTGACGTTACTGAAGTATGTAAATATACCCTTCTATTTAACAGATGTCCACACGGGCTAACATTTGGCTGAGATAGACTCCACGTGGCATGCCACATTTTTATTCTTTTGCCTTTTCTTATTTTTTTTCTTCACAATTTTTTTCATTTCCTCTTCTTCACTAACACCCATCAATTTCTAGTTTCACTGGCATCATCAGTAATTCAATGTCAAAGTCTAAGAAATCTAGCTTTTGAGTCAAATTCATTGTTTCTTCATTATTTATGCAATTTCCATGGAATGCTATCCAACATTAGTTTTTATTTGTTTTCCATTTGCTTAGTAACTAAGTTTTGCTAACAGATGATTGGGCCCACAAAGCCAAGCTCCGGTGTTGCATTTGTTGAAGGTCTGAATGTAAATGCAGAGATGGACAAAGTGTACACCGTCATGGAAGTACTTAACCTTGGTGATAATCAATTTGATCGAACGCCATTTCCTGAAGTGATGATTCTGAATCTTAATAAATTGGTAGTACTTAACGAATTGTGGGCTTGAAGGAAAAGGTTTGGAAGAAATTGGAAATCTAAAGAAACTAATTAATTTGGAGATGTCAATGAATCGCCTTAATGGTGAAATTCCTTCAGGAAAAGCTGAAGAAATTAGGGTGTGTTTGGTATGATGGAAAATGTTTTCCAATTTTCCCTTGTTTGGTTGTAATGAAATGTTGAGAAAATATTTTCCACAACAACTCATTTTCCTCCATTTGATGGAAAATGACTTCCCTCATGGGTCAAGGGAAGTCATTTTCCAGAAAATGACAAATGAGACTTATGACCCCACTCCCATCCCTTTTCCCCACCCCAACAACACTCATTTTCACATGACTCAAAAAATTTACATTTCTCAAAAATTTATATTACTTGGAAATATTTTTCGCTGTGCTTTGCTTCAATTTTTCACTGCTTGAAATAAAAAAAAGTAAATCCCGAATTTTTTCCATTTCCAATGTCCGTTGAATGTATTGTTATTTTCATATTCATAGAGAAAGACTTACCTATGTTACTTTTGCTAATTGCATATTTCATCTTGTCATCGATGTAACTTGCTTCTCGGGATTGAATAAGCTTGTCGTTCCGTTATATTTCCATTGATTGTAGTATCTTGAGATTGTCCTGACTAAATATTGAAAAGTGTCTCCTATATTTGCTAATTAATAGTTGCTTAAATTTAGTGATTGTAGTATTTTAGAATTCGATATTGATATTATTTGCTATGCTTAAATTATTTCTTACAAATTGTTGAGTTGTTAGAGTCACTGATATACTAGTTAACAGTTAATAGTATTTTCTAAAAAATATTTTTCACTCATCAATCAAACACTAGAAAATATTTTTCTAAAAAATATTCTCTACTCACCAACCAAACACAACAACAACAACAACAAACCCAGTGTATTCTCACCTAGTGAGGTCTGGGGGGTAAGATGTACGCAGTCCATACCTCTACCTCTGATGAAGTAGAAAGGCTGTTTCCGATAGACCCCCGGCTCAAGGCACGAGATACCACACAAACACATAGTGCAGCACAGAAGCAGATTACATAACATAAATACGGCACCCATAAGTAATATAAAGCAGAGGAAAGCAGGAAAAGCACACAGATTCGTAATACAACATGGAACACGGAACACGGAATCATGACAAGAATAAAACCCCCACCAAGTAATTCCCTACACTAGCGACCCGAACTGGCCCTAATCCTCTGCCGTAATTCGCGTCCTCCAGACCTTCCTATCTAGGGTCATGTCCTCGGTGAGCTGTAACTGTTCCATGTCCCGCCTAATCACCTCACCCCAGTACTTCTTCGGCCTACCCCTACCCCGCCTAAAACCATCCAACGCTAGCCTCTCACACCTACGGACCGGGGCATCCATGCTCCTCCTCTTCACGTGTCCGAACCATCTCAATCGTGCTTCCCGCATCTTGCACTCCACTGAAGTCACACCAACCTTCTCCCGGATAGTCTCATTCCGAACTCTATCCCCTCTAGTCAGTCCACACATCCAGCGCAACATCCGCATTTCTGCCACCTTTATTTTTTGAATGTGGGAGTTCTTAACTGGCCAGCACTCCGCTCCATACAACAAGGCCGGACGGACTACCACCCTGTAGAATTTGCCTTTAAGCTTAGGCGGCACCTTCTTATCACACAGCACCCCCGACGCGAGTTTCCACTTCATCTATCCCGCCCCAATACGGTGCGAGACATCCTCGTCAATCTCACCGTTACTCTGGATCACGGACCCAAGATACTTGAACTTGTCCCTCTTACATACCTCCTGAGCTTCCAGCTTCACTACTACCTCATTCTCCCGCCTCACGTCATTAAACTTGCATTCCACATACTCTGTCTTGCTTCTACTCACCCTGAACCCTTTAGACTCAAGAGTTCGCCTCCACACTTCTAATTTGTCATTCACACCCCCTCGAGTCTCATCTATCAGAACTACATCGTCTGCAAACAGCATACACCACGGCACCTCCCCTTGAATACGCCGCGTCAACACATCCATCACCAACGCAAACAAAAAGGGACTAAGAATAGATCCCTGATGCAATCCTGTCAGGACAGTGAAATGCTCCGAGTCTCCTCCCGCCGTCCTCACCTGGGTTTTCGCTCCATCATACATATCCTTAATTACTCTAATATATGCCAGCGGTACCCCACTCACCTCCAAGCATCTCCAAAGCACCTCCCTGGGGACTTTGTCGTAAGCCTTCTCCAGGTCGATAAACACCATGTGCAGATCCTTCTTCCTCTCCCTATACTGCTCCACCAACCTCCGTACCAGGTGGATTGCCTCCGTCGTCGAGCGGCCGGGCATAAATCCGAACTGGTTCTCCGAAATAGACACTATCCGTCTCAGCCTCACCTCGACCACTCTCTCCCAGATCTTCATCGAGTGACTCAATAACTTAATCCCCCTATAGTTATCGCAACTCTGAATGTCCCCCTTATTCTTATAGAGAGGGATCATGGTACTCCACCTCCACGCCTCGGGCATCTTTGCCGTCCTGAAAATTTCATTAAACAATCCAGTCGGTTACCTTACACCAGCCTCTCCAACGAACTTCCAAAACTCCACCGGTATC